>NC_065578.1:155563233-155668233 GCF_024542745.1 Macaca thibetana thibetana | reverse complement strand
CTGAATAAACTATGGCATATCCACACAGTGAAGTATTGCATGCAACTGTAAAAATGAATGAGGAATATTTGAATTTGTAGGAAATAGTGGATTCCAGCATATTCGTTAAGTTAAAAAAGAAAAGTGCAAATGAATATCTATAGCATGCTTTTAAAATGTAATAAAAAAGGAGAACTAAGAAGACAAATGTGTAGCAGCTCATTTGAGCAAAACTAAAGATAAACCAGAAACTACTGAAATTGAGTACCTATGGTGGGAAGGATAGAAGTGATGGAGGGAAGTGACATTTCCCTTTTATTGTGTCTTTTTATATCAATCTGACATTTGGGACTACGTTAATGTTTTATTTAAGCAAAAAATAAAAAATAAAAAAGATTGAGGGGAAACTAAAATAGAATACAAAGAGAAACAAATTAACAGTATTTTGAATGAATAACAATCACACTGAAGAGGGGGAATAATCTGAGTAACTTTTGAACACAACAATGCTGTTTTATATTTTTCAGGCTATAAACAAAACAAAACTTTAAAAACGAGTAGATTTGATTTCCATCATGGTATAGAGTTAGCAATTTTAAACTTCTTTCTGTGTATTCTAGGATTAAGCAAATAAGTAAATATATTGTGGATGTAGGTGTCTCACTGTTGAAGAAGGGAGTTACACATATGGAAAGAGGGAAGAATAGAATGAACTCTATGCTAACAGACTGAAATTGGAAGAATTGCTATGAATTTATGACATATATAAATATAGATATGGGAATGGATATACCTAGATATAATACATATCCTTGCTCTGTCTGCTGAGAGGGTGCAGAAGCAATGATACTCCAATAAAAACGAACACACTTAGCATCCAATCCTGGCATCTAAATGCCATTCTCTGCCAGAAAGAACCAGCATTCCTTGGAGAAACAGCAAATTCCAGTGTCAGGTCTAGAGATGAGTCTGGAGCATCTTTGTGTGTGTGTGTGTGTGTGTGTGTGTGTCTGTGTACCAGAAAGCAAGGAAGTGCTCAAAGAACAATAAGAACAAGTCAAAATGACACAGGAACTATTTCGAGGGCTCCCACTGGCCCAATCAGGGAGAATTTAAGCATCAAAATAAATAATGGTAGCCATGAATTATGACCCATTGAGTAAATAAATAAAATTCATATCGATATAGTTTATGCTGATATAGATAAACGAATAGAGAAGGGTAAACTTTTATTTACAGTAAAATGCCAACAGATGAATATAGAAATAATTATTAAATTAGAAAAAAACACCCTTTGACAACCATCATAGTAAAAATTGATTCAAGAAAGGATCATCAATAGACACTAAAATTTGTGGGTAAAAATTTGATGAAAAAATGAGGGATTTACATAGTTTTAAAGTATCTCCCTATAAAATACTTATTAATTACAAAGGGAAAAATGCTGAGTCTACACTAAGAAATATGGCAGGCACCATCTTAACTAAGTGACCAAAGTTACCACCACCAGTAATAGGACAAATAGACAACATATGCCTCCCCATAAGAATACGACATCCTTTCTAGTATTCCTGTCAAATAATTAGATTCAATAACCTGAATCTATCATGAAGAAATGATAGACAAACCCAAATTGTGGGGTGTGATCCTGTCTCCTGACATTCCCATCCACATATACTGCCCTCCTACACTGAAAAGGGCAGATCTGTATAATCAATAGGATATTCTGGAGATAATATACTGTGATTTCTGAGGACAGGTCACAAAGGACATTGTGGCATCTTCTTTCTTGTTCTCAGAGAAGCTAGCTGCCATATCACAAGGACACTCAACATACAAGCAGCAAGCCCTATGACAAAATCCACTTGGTGAAGAATGAAGCTTCCAGTCAAGGTTTGGTAAGTGAGTCATCTTAGATGTGGATTCGCCTGTCCCAGTTAACCCTTCAGATGACTGCACCTCCAGCTGATGTCTTAACTGCAATCTCCTGAGAGATCCCAAGCCAGAACCACCTGACCGACCCACAGAAACTGTGAGATCATAAATGTTTGTTCTTGCTTTACACCACTAACTTCAGGGTATTTTGTTATTATAATAGATAACGGACTTAAAAGTCATTCTCCAAAAATAATTGCAGTGTATTCATCAAAAATGTAAAGGTCATGCAATACCAAAAAGGCTGAGGACATTTTTCCAGATTAAAGAAGTTGGGGGGTGGGGAGTATGGCATAATGATCAAACACAATACATGATCCTGAAATGATTCTGGACCAGGAAAAACAAAGGTTGATTTCTATTGTTGTTATTGTTTTTACCATAACACAGGTTATTGAGATGATTGTCAAAATTTAAATACAGATGGTAGCTTATAAAATAGCCTTGTGTCAATGTTAAGTTCTTATTTTTGATCATTGCACTCTAGTTATGGAACAGAAACTCCTTAGTGAACCATTTAGAGTAGGAATAAATGCTAGATGGTTCCAAAGTAATAATTATATAATCATAATTATATAATCACATCTATGTACATATATGTCTATAGAGAAAGAATAGAGAATAGTAAAGAAAATATAGCAAAATGTTAACATGCAGAGAATCTGGATGACAAGTATATGGGAATTCTCTGTAGTACTCTTGAAACTTTTCTGTAGAGATTACTTCAAAATAAAAAGAAGAGCAGAAGTGGCTGCAGTTCCTAAATTCCCGAAGTCAACTTACATTGTTTTTTCAAACTGGGAGATGAATCCACTAATAGATTTTGAAATGAGTTTGGTGGATTTCTAATGTATTCTTATTAGAAATAAGAATTAGAATAGGATAGCCTAGCCTAGTCTAGCATAACACAGCATGGCACAGAAGACGAACATTGCAGTTACTAAGGGTGAGTACTAATTTGTGAAAGTTTTGTTTAAGTTCTAGAAAGAGAAACAAGTGTAGTGGGTTGCGTGGTCAAAAAAGTGGGGAAGCCACCGCAACAAGGGGCGAGTCTGAGCCACAGTGGCTCAGAGCTCCCCGCCCACCTCGTGCCGGGCGACCCCTCCCGCCTCTCCTACCCTCACCGGCGCCGCGTCAGCCCCCAGGCCGCCTACAGGTGTGCGCGCAGAACTAGCAAGTGTGCCGGACAATATTTAAGGGCCCGCCTCTCCTGGCTCACAGCTGCTTGCTGCTCCAGCCCTGCCCTCCCGGAGCTGCCGGACGCTCGCGGGTCTCGGAACGCATCCCGCCGCGGGGGCTTCGGCCGTGGCATGGGCGCCGCGGGCCTGCTCGGGGTTTTCTTGGCTCTCATCGTACCAGGGGTCCTCGGTGAGCTGGGAGGGGGAGCACGGAGGTGGGGACGCGTCCCGGGCAGGGAAGGCTTCTGTGCCGCGATGCAAACCAGGGGGCTAAAAGCGAGACGGTGGGTACAGTCCACGCGTGTCCTCCTCCCGCTAGCTTTAAGGGACTCCTGCAATAAACCGCCTGGTCGTGATTGTCCCCACTGGCTCCTCCGGGAGCTGGGACCTCCAGAATTGGAGGCTGCGCCACAGAGGGGCGCTGTCTGGTTGGCCCCGTGTGGCTGGCGGCGTGCTGGTGCTGGCTGTCTCCTGGCTCCCCGCCCCCGAGATTCTGCAGGTGCTCATCGCTCTCTGGCCGGCGGTCTGGGCTACCGCTCGCCGCAGGAAATCTATCCACGGCGTGCGGCACTAACTAGCCACGTGAGGCTGTTTCTGTACACCCTGAACTGCGCTCCTGCCCAGCAAAAGCGGCAGAGCCTCGGCTCCCTTCCCTAAATAAGAGTAAGACCTGGTTCCCAAGCATGGGTCTCAGATTTTCTGAACTCTAATGTGATATTGGTAAAGAGATCCTAAACATTAACCATCCGTAGTTATTTTTGAGACATGGATTAAAACTGTTGTTTTCTTCTTGTTATTAACCTTCTGTAATGGTGTGGACGTCCGCAAAGGTCTCATTCACCGTTTATTATATCTTTTATCCTCCAGATTGGCTTGATTTTAAAGAAAGATTATAATTAAGATTAGCATCTCTTGGCTACAGGATGGGTCTAAGTTTCTAATTATCTCCAGGGTATCATGCATTCCTAGTTTATAAGACGTTTACTGTATGCAGACCTCAATAACTGGGTGACTTTTGGCAAGTCATTTAGCTCCCTGATCTTCAGTTTCTTCATCTGTAAAATGAAACTAATGATTACCTGGTCTTCCACCTCACTAAGCTGCCCTGAGTACAAATGAAACTAAGCAAAGAAAGTTGGATGTTAGTTGTTACTACTAAATGTCAGTAATAAACCTCCTGTACAAAACTGTTTTTATGGAGCCAGCATTTAAGCTAACAAGCTGGGTATCCAATTGTTTTTACAGACATCCAGCTTGTTGAGGTGTCTGGAATACCGCACATATTGGTTTATTACAACTTACTGTTTGCTTTCCTGACATTTTACTGTCTCCTGACCCTTAAACCTCTCTCCAGACCCTTATCTTCATCTCTCTTTTCTTTTTCTGCATATTAACTCCCTTTGAACAAATGCGCATTCACAAGTTTTTCTAAGAGCAGAATACAGTCCCTGACTTCTCACCTATTTCTAAATTTCAGAGAGGATATTATCAACTGAAAATCAACTTCTTCACCAGTCCTGCCAATTCAGGGCCACAGCATCAGCATCATGTAGGTCACGTAACTGAAGACCCATGAAACACCGGGTCTACCTGTCAGCCGTTCAAGCTCCTGTGCTTCTGTTGTTTGTCCATTTCTCATTTTTGTACCAGTATTCCCCTCCTAAGCATTATAATTACCTGTGTAACAACCTCATCTCTTTTAAGAGATTTTGGTTCTCATGATTGGAAAGGTTAAAGAGTGACTATATAGGTCACTTTTCAATTATGAAAACAACAAATTTATATATATATATATAAATATATATATATTTGAGACGGAGTCTTGCTCTGTCGCCCAGGTTGGACTGCAGTGGCCGGATCTCAGCTCACTGCAAGCTCCGCCTCCCGGGTTTACGCCATTCTCCTTCCTCAGCCTCCCGAGTAGCTGGGACTACAGGTGCCCGCCACCTCGCGCGGCTAGTTTTTTGTATTTTTTAGTAGAGACGGGGTTTCACCGTGTTAGCCAGGATGGTCTCGATCTCCTGACCTCGTGATCCACCCGTCTCGGCCTCCCAAAGTGCTGGAATTATAGGCTTGAGCCACCACGCCCGGCCGAAATATATATATTTTTATTATTTCACTCCATTGTTCAAAAATCTAAAAGGCCTCCGGTGGAAGAAAATCTAGTTTCTTCAGCCTTTCTAGCCCTTTGGAATGGGATCTCACTGAAGCTCACACCCCCTGATTTCTCCAGCTCCCTGTCATGTATGTGCTGCTCATGGTCTTCCCCACCTGTCTCCCGTGGCTCACACCTTACCCAGTCTCCACTGCTGACTTTTACTGCTACTGTGTACTCTCCACGGATCATCTCTTGGCTCTTGGCCAGTTCCTGCACTTGAGTGTGCTTAAGAAACTACTAAAGTACCTTTATAAAATGTAGGTTTCTGGTTCCACCTCCCCCTCCAGAGGTTCATAGGTTTGGAGTTAGCACAGGAAAGCTGAGGTTTAACAATCACTCTAGAAGATTCTGCAGCAAGTATCTATAGGGCACACTGCTATAAGCAAAGTCAATGGGAAGCAAATTTCCTTTTTAGTGTTTTCCCATTTTTCCTTTTGTCTATTTGCATAAACAGATTCAAACTTCCCACACTTCTAAATTTTACTTAAGCCTTCACTGGTCATCTAAATTTGTCCTATGCTGAGAAAACAAAACCATGAAACAAGAATGCTCCCATTTTCTAATCAGCTACAAACCTACTAACTTACAAACTTACCTCCATCTGGGATTAGATTTTGTTCTCCACTGCAGAAAACCTGCTGAGACCTTCCCATCACATTAGAGTAAAACCCACGCCCCTTATTCTCCAATCTGACGCCTTCTGCCTCTCCCTGAAATTCTCTATGCCCCGCTCACTCTCTCTGCCCCAGCCATACTGGCCTTCTCTTTATTCTTTGAGCACAGTTGCACTAGGTATTCTGTCTTTTGAAATGCTCTTCCTACCAATTATTCCTTGCCTGGCTCCTCCTTGACATTCAAGGCTCAGCCCCCTGTTGTGCTTCTCTGACTCTTGTCTGAAGTATAAATATTTCAGGGCACTCTCCAATACAAAACCGTGTTCTATTTTCTGCAGACCACCTATCACCATCTAAAACCTTCTTGCTTATTTATTTACCTGTTTGTTGTTTGTTCCCTCACTGGAATACAAGTTCCATGAGTGCAAGACCGTAATCTGCTTTATTTCCTGATTTGAGTTCCTATCAATTGCCTGTAACTTGGAAATTAATAAATATGAATTGAAATCTTGGTATGTTTCCTCCTATAACAATGAAAGAAGTATCCTTTCTGCTGACAATTTCAGCTCTTCTTCCTGTATTCATTATCATGTTCCATACCCTTTTGCCTTTGCAAGGACTTTACTTCTGCAGATATCTCCTGCCTTGCATCATCCGTGTGCTTTTTTCTGCATGATCATCCCCACCAGCATTTAAGTATACCCAGGAAATCCTTTGTGGACCTTCTCATGACCCACTGGAACTCCATTTTCCTGTCCCTCTTTTGTCCTTCTCAGCAAAACTTCTCATTGACTACTTACTCAAATTTCTTTATCTCCTTCTCCACTTCAGACAGGCTTCTTCCCCACCTGTCTCCTGGAGCTATTTCTTGCAACGTCACTATTGACCCTTGTGCTGATAAATCTAATGGTCATTTTTATATCTTACTCTTTCTCAGTCTTTCAGCAAAAGCTGATGATTTTCTTTCTCTTGAAACTGTTATTCTCATCTTCCAAACCAAGATACTCTTACCTGTTTTTCCATACTTCTCTGGTGACTCTTAGTCTTTTTTGTTCTATCTCTAAATATTAGAGGGTCTTGGGGCTCAGCCCTGAGCCTCTTCTGTCTTTCTTCATTTCTTCTTCCTAAAAGACCTCATCTCATCTTGTCTCATGGCTTTGAATACTATTTATATGTTAACAACTCATATTTATTATCTATAGTTCTGTCCTGTCTCCTGAGCTGCAAACTTGTACATCCATCTGCCTACTTGGCATCTTGATGTGGATGCCTAGTATGTTAGATATACCAAGTCTGAATGGAAATGATTCTGAACACAATTCCCTACCTGAAGGCCACAATAGACACCACACACACACACACACACACACACACACACACACACACACAGAGTCCTTTTTCAGGCTTTCCATCCTCAGAACAGGGTAATTCCATCAATTGTGTAGCCCAAGTCAGAAGTCTAGAAGTCAGGAATCCTCCCGTTTCCTCAGCCCCACATGTAAAACAACAAAAAGTCTTGCCAATTCTATTTCTAAAATATATCCACTGCTCACTACTTTGGTCCAAGCCTCTTTTTTTTTTTTTTTTTTTTTTTTTTTTTTTTTTTGGCCCTAAACTGTACTCTTTGCTTCTAAAAGTAGCAGTTCGATCCACTCTCTACCCAAATGTCAGAATATTCCTTTAAAAAAGTAAATCAGGCCATGTGATTCTCCTGCTTTAACTCTCCAATGACTTCTACTCAGGATAACATTCACATATCTGTGGCCTGAGAAGCCCTGCATGATCCCTTCTGCTGAGTTTTCTGTCTTCATCGCGTACCATTCTGCTTAGCTCATTGCATCCCAGCCACACTTGCCTTCTGTCTGTCCCTGGAGCATACCAAATTCATTCCTCCTGTTAGGCCTCTGCCTAAAATACTTGTACTCAGCAATTTGCCTGGCTGCTTCCTTCTTCCTTCTTGTCCTTCAGTCACAACTTAAATGTTGCTGTTTCACAGGCCTTCCTTAACCATCATAACTGAAGTTGCATGCCACCCTGTCCCTTCTCCTTCCAGTGCATTACGTTGTGACATATCACTGTATTTCATATTTCATGTTCAGCACCTTCTTATTTATTTCCTGGTATCTACAGTCTATCTCTTTCTGTTGGATTATATATTCTATGAGGGTGGGAACCTTGTCTCTAATGTTCACAGATACATCTCCTGTGCTTAGGACTGAACTTTGGTTAATATGCATAACTGTTGTTAAACTAAATAACAAACAGAGAAAGACTCTCTAAAAGAAAAAGATATTTGTTTGGGAATAGAACATTGCAATGGGAATATGTGTGTGATCATGAACTGTGTGTATATTCAAGGAAGGAAAGGAAGACAAAGGTTTTTAAAGGAAAAATAATTGTTTTAGAATAATTATCCTTGGCTACAAAGGCCAATAACAAGGGTGATGCCAGTTTGAGGTTATACAGGCAGACGCCGGAAGGATGTTCTCATAGAGTTGCAGTGGCCTTTGTGCACGGTTGTGGTTTTTCAGTCTTTTATGGTAGTTTGGGTTAACAGGCATACAAGCATGAGAAGGTTTTCATGGCCTTCCCTGGCTTTGTCAAGGTGTTTTTTTATTTTGTTTTGTTTTTACATTAGTGACTCTGTTTTGATTCTGACAACTTTGACATCATCATTCAAAACTTGCTTATCAAATAGCCAGGAAACCCAATATTAAGGTATTTGATTATATGAATTATCATTCTCAATAATGATTTTTCCCTCCTACCTGCTTTCTAAAATTTTGGTTTTATTTTTATTATCCTATATGTTTGTTTTTCATCTATTTCAAATGGATTTCCAAGCCATTCCTGGTAAAGTCCCTGGGCCCAAATAATTAAATATATCCCTGTTGATTTAACTCAGAAACTGCTTCGCCTGGTTGTTTTTAACATGGTACATGGTTGGAAGGATGTGTGTCTGAATGTCAAGTCACCATCTTTGATCTTTGATCCAGTCATGATCTCCTCTGAGTTTTACTCCTGGTTACAGAAAGATGTGAAGAGGGTTCAGTGACCTTCAAGAAAATTTGTATTATTTGATGGCTCATGGATTAATCTTCCCTTTTCTGATATGATCTGCCTTGTGACCTGGGATTTTGGCTTTCATTACTAACGAGGATTGATGTTCCCAAAGGAAGATAGCCCTTAAGTCTCCTTATTGGAAATGAGACCTTCCCATTTTTTCCCATCCAGAAAGTGTGATCTGTATCTCCTTTCGTCATGGGAAGTTATGCTATGAAGCACCCTTCTGCTTTTGCTGTTTCCAGATCTTCATTCCATCTTCATCCAGGTCATTGCCACTGATTAAATCTTGTAAATTTAAATTGGTTTTCCAGTTTGTGGAGGATAATTTGATATTGTCCTTATTTACATTTGATAATTACAGATTAAGTCACTTGACTAGAGTCACTAGTACAAGTAGTATCAGGATCATGAAGTTTGTCTCCATTGAGGTCAAACCCTGATACTTCTTATAGAATTGTGTTATTTTGCACAGAGTAAGCACTTGGAGACTTTTGTAGTTGTTAATGGAGAAAACTAAGTAACTGAGGAAATAAATCGAAGGGGACCTATAGTGATATCTGGCTCCCAATAATGATGCCTATTCTTAGAACCAGTCTTTGTGACTTCTCCAGTAGCAATGTAGGGTCACAGCTAAGGTCTGGCTGTGTTTTGGGAGCTTTGTGTGTGACCTTGTGTCAACTGGTTCATGTTTATGCTTTGACTTTCACCTGTACCTGTCTCAGACCTGTTTGAAAAAGAAGGAGATTATAAATTTGATATTTAAATACACTGCTATTCTAGGAGGGCCTTACAACTGTGTACTTTTTTTGCCTGGCCTACCATCTGATCTGGAAGAAGAGTTAACTTCTTGTTTTCTGCTTGTCAGTTTAGGGCGTTGAAACTTGAGCTTGTTCTCATACATAGAAAAATGACTTTTCCAGCTATATCCCTAAGTATATCATTGCTATAGTTTTTACCTAGTGCCTAGAATAACTTCTATTCCATTATTAATAATAATATTGTTATTTGAAGTTACAGGAAACTGTCTTGAAATGACCAGCCCTTTATCTAGTTCCCATCAGAAAGTATTTACTGAGTTCTCTTTGGGGGCATGTTACTCTACTAGATTAACAGAATAAAATAATAAAGAATAATAAACATGTTTTCTCCTCTCTAGGCATTAAAGGTTTAATAGCTAAGATAGTTATGTAAATTCATTAAAGTAATTTTACAGGATCATATGTGTACTGAGCTTTTACAAGGTCTCTTATATACTTTAGTTTCTTATGCTATCCTGGGAAAGTTTGTGTTTACAATTTTTACTTTTTTGTCCCACAAACTCACCAAATAGCATACATTAGTTACGTGAAGTTTTTTTGCATACAAATAATACCTCAGTGAAACTGGGAAAACATTAATATCCACTCCCCCTACCACCCTTATAAAAAAATCAAAACATATGTACTCATCCTTCAAGGCCCTTGCCACATGCCTTTCCTGTTTTCCCCAGTCTCTGACCTCACTGTGAAAAAACAAGCAAACAAACTAAAACCACTAACTTTTACTTGTAAGGGTGAAGGAGATAGAACAATTCTGAGGATTTTCTGAAATTTTATGAAAAATTACTTTCTCCGTCTCTGAAGTCTACCCTAAAAATTCTCTGAACCTCTGAGCTTATTTCTATGTATATTCACCCATGCTGCAATGACATGCGTTCTTCATTCCTCAAAATATTGCCCTATTTTAGACTTACATTCTAAAGATCAAAGTTTTCAGGATAATTGGTAACAAGGCAGAAACAGAGAAGAGGTTTTAGCCTCTCTTGGTTTTTATGTTTCTGTGGCCTTTGTCTCTAGGTCAGGGTAAGTTTCTGCAAGGTTTCCTTTTGCTAAGCCTAAAATTCAGAGTAACCAGTCTTAAGTTTGCTGTTGGGATATCTTGCAAATACAAATGCTTTCTTGGGTATATCAGGAGGCATTCTTTTTTTTTGAGACGGAGTCTCGCTCTGTTGCCCAGGCTGGAGTGCAGTGGTGCGATCTCCACTCACTGCAAGCTCTGCCTCCCAGGTTCATGCCATTCTCCTGCCTCAGCCTCCCATGTAGCTGGGACTACAAGCGCCCACCACCACACCCCGCTAATTTTTGTATTTTTAGTAGAGACGGGGTTTCACCGTGTTAGCCAGGATGGTCTTGATCTCCTGACCTCGTGATCTGCCCACCTCGGCCTCCCAAAGTGCTGGGATTACAGGCGTGAGCCACCGCGCCCGGCCTCAAGAGGCATTCTTTATCACCTCCCTAGAGATCTTCAAGTGGTCAGATGCTCAGCAGTTCTATAAGCATGAGTAATCCTGTAATAGAGGCATCTTTGGGTCTGTCGCTGTATCTGGATGAGATAATGTGTTATGTTTAAGATAAAAGACCAGTAAATTCACGTGTCATCTCAAGTGAAGAGGGCTCCTAGGTGCTACATGCTTCCTTTTACTCCTAGGAGCAAAAGGGTGTGAGGGTTAAGTCATGATAGCTGGCCAAACCTATTCATCCTGTGATCTTTATGACTTTGATCTATGGTCTCCATACTGTGTTAGGGTGAGGTTAGAAGTTAGAGTACAAAGAATGTTAATATTACCTCATCCTTATCCCATTCAATTCAAAAAATACTTTTAAGTAACTACTAGATACGAAGCTCTAGACCGGACAGTGGGACCTGGGAATTACATAAAAGCTAATCTGATAGTCTTTGCCTTTGAGAAACTCCTACAGTAGTTGTAAAGACTGACTCTTAAATATACATTGTACTATGATGTAGTTCTCTTATTTATGAAGTGTTATGAGGTCATAGAGAAATAAATCATAAATGCTACCTAGAAGAATTAGAGAAATATAGGCCTTCCGGGCAGAGGAAACAGCATTTGCAAAAGCATAATTATGTGCGAGAACATAATGTCTTTGGAAAAAAATCAGTGTCATTGGAGTATAGGCTACATAGTGATGAATGGTAGTTGATTAAATGGATTGGAGCTTACTTGTAAAAAATCTATGCATTTTTTCCCTATAAACAATGGTAAGTCATAGTAAATTTTTAAATGTGCAGAGTGGCATGACCACATTTGTGTATTAGAAAGATAATATGTGCAGTGGTATAGAAGATGTACCAGCCCAAGGGAGAACAATTAGAAAAGTAAATTATGTCATTCAATGATCCAGTGAGAAACTGCTGCAATGACAAAATAGTTCGTTTGGGGTGAGATTTCTGGAGTCCAGTCACTAAACTTTGGTAACTAATTGAATGAAGAGCAGAGAGTAGAGGATGAGTTACAAAAAGGAAATGGTTAATGTGAGCTTTTTAAGGCAGAAGATTTGGTAGATGATACCATAGATTAACAGAATATATATAAAAATGGAAAATGAAGACTCTAAGTTATAATTGACCACAAATAAAGTTGGCGTCCATGCACAGAAATACAGACTGTGTGCATTAAACAAGTAGTGTTCTAGGGTTGACTGATCCTTTGGAAAGTTTTGTAAATGTAAGAATTTCTGTGAGTAAACATAAGCAGGCCTGTCAGCAAGTCTAGTCAGGTTGAGATCTAATATAAAACACAAAAAATCTCCAAAAAGTCTCCTAAATCCCAGTCTGGAATTCTGTTTGGGTTGGTTTGGTTTTCTTTTGTAGGTAAATCATGTATGATTCATAGAGAACTCCTTTAGGACTCTGTGATTACACACATGGGTATTGCATTTGGGTCGACAGTGACATAATTTTGTAATAAAGGGTGGGTTGGCAGGAGACATTTCCAGGGTACATGGATACCAGAACAGCAGTTCCAACCAGAAACCGTCACTCTTCCAAAAGAGATCTGAGTAATTGCCACATACTTTTTAAAATAAATAAGGAAAAAGGAATCACCTCCCTGATCTACTCTAGAGACACTGCTTCAAGATTACCAGCTAGAGAGGATTCCTAGGAGACAAGGAAGTTTTGGCTACTCTCTTCCAATTTTAAATCTCCAGTGCTACTGCCCAGGAGCTTGAATTTCATTTGATTTTAAATTGTATGAGTCCTTAATCTATCACCCCTACTTGTCATAAATGATATTCTATTCTTTGCTATTCTTTCAGCAGAGAAAGAACTAAGCTTTTCTAAAATGTAAGTCTAGCTGGGAGATGATCACTCATCTCTTTTTTATTTTTATTTTAAGTTCTGGGGTACATGTGCAGGATGTGCAGTTTTGTTACATAGGTAAACGTGTGCTGTGAGATTTCTCATCTCTTTGTGTTTAGTGACTCATCTGCTATATGTATTGTCTCAGATAATATTGTAACCTGGGATAATGACATACATTTTTAGGAATGTAAGTAAAACAATCTCTTTATTGCACCCTATTTAATTCCTCTTGCCCCTTCCAGAGGGAAATTGGGCATCTGCACACCAAAGTGAGTAGCCAGGAGGGTTACACTTGGTTTGAGTAGCTCTAAGCACACAGCTATGACTTACCCATCTTCCTTATGGCCCCCAATCCTACCACACTTTCCTTTGTTTACTGTCCTTTGATTATAATTTATTTCATAGTGAATAAATGCTTACATCTAAAACATTCCAGGAGATTACACACTGCCAACTTTATTCCATGCAAAAAGTAAGCTACCCTAGGTCCCTTCTATAACAATTTGTCTGTGGTCTGGGGTGGGGACTGGTGACCAGCTCATAGCTTTTTGGTTTTTACCAGCCAGTTCCATATATCTTTCGACCTTGCTACTTCCTATTTAGAATCATCTTTGAGATCAGGATACAGAATTTCAACAAAATGGGTAAATTGCAGGCTGAGTTGCCGTTTGGATTGCAAGAATGAAGAGAAAATTCTCAGAAAGTATAATATTCTCTCTTTCTCCACCTACTCCTTAAAAAGGTATTCCTTGTAAGTCACTCCCAGCCATCCCCAATGACAGCAGCAACAGGGAGAGAGGTTTACTATGAAATCATCAGTGCCATATTGGATATAATAGGGAAAAGCTGTTTGACCTCTTGGTTGAGAGTCAATGCATTGCACTAGCAAAGGTAATCAAGTTGATATCTGGAGCTCTGCAGCAACCCTCCTCTTCAGTGTATTACTCTTACCTGAATGCTCAATTATAGAAGTTGAAAATGGAGTTGTGGAATCTGGATTATGTTCATTTTTTAAAAATGATACAGTGATATTTAAGTGTAAGCTTGGTTTTACCATGAAAGGCAGCAATGTAATATGATGTCAACTAAACAGCAAACAGAATCCTCTACTGCCAACGTGCTTCAGGGGTGAGTTGGGCTGAAACTTCAGGATCTAGAAATAAAACAAGGTTTTTTTTTGGGAAACAGGTATATGGTACCTATGGAAAGAGCAGAAGGAAGATAGTATATGTGGTTGCGTTTTCTAGTTAAAGAGGTTTTTATTGTTGTTGTTTGTTTTTTGTTTCTGTTTTTGTTTTTTTGAGATGGAGTCTCGCTCAGTTGCCCAGGCTGGAGTACAATGGCATGATCTTGGCTCACTGCAAACTCCACCTTCTGGGTTCAAGTGATTCTCCTGTCTCAGCCTCCCGAGTAGCTGGGATTACAGGCACCCACTATCATGCCTGGCTAAATTTTGTATTTTTGTAGAGATGGGGTTTCACTATGTTGGCCAGACTGGTCTTGAACTCCTGACCTCAGGTGATCCACCTGCCTCAGCCTCCCAAAGTGCTGGAATTACAGACGTGAACCACCACACCTGGCCTAGTTAAAGAGTTTAAAAGTAAACTTTGAAAGTAATATCTAAATGTTGCAGATGTAGGACTTCTTTCTCTTTTGTATTTTGGGGCAGTACTAGATCTGTGTTATTGTAGGGGAAATTAAAAGATGCTTTTTTAAAAAGCAGATAGCACCAAAGTCAATGATTAGAGATTTGTGTGTGTGTGTGTGTGTATATATATATATATACACATATATATATATGACTAGATTTTATTCAAAGGAAGATAAGATGAACTCTCAATTCCATTGGCTGAACTCTCAATCCCATTGGCCACACCAATGGGGGAAATTGGCTGAGATCAGAATTTGACTCAAAACACTGTAGATGGGCACATGCCTCAGGACATCCTGAGGCTGTGTCACAGGCACAAAATTAAAAATAAAAAAATACTGTGGACATTATACATTTTCATACTGAAAAATGAAGCCTTTATGAAAGAAGGCTAGTCATCAGGTTGAGTCTGCACCCACCATTCTCCCCTTCTCCTCTTCTTTTACTGGGAAGTGTCTGACTCTCTAAAAACCTGGCAACATTGAAAGCTTTGTCCACAAAGCTCAGAAACCTCATTAGCCTTGTTTTTGGAGCAGGAAGGAAGAGGTAGATTTTGGTGGTGAAAATGTGTTGCAAAAGTTTAGTTTCACTGGCTACGATATTGATGAGAGAATGGCTCAGACCCTTTGAACTGAATGAAATGGAAAATGATGAGTAAGGTAATGTTTCCTGTCATAAATCAAGATAAAGAAAACAGATAGTTATAAAGTTCATCAATTCTGAAAAAAAATAATGCATGTCAGCTCTGCTCTATGTCACCCAAAGGACTCTCTGCCTTACCTTTAGGACAGCTTATGGGAACACCTTCATCCCATGCCTACTAACCCCAAGCTGGTGGTAGAGAAGATTGCTCTTATTTTAGAAAGAGCTTCTCTATGCTGCAGAGAAGAATGTCTTACTCTTTTCTCAGGGAATCTGCCACCTCCACATATCTACCATGATAATTATAACAAAAGAGATAAGGAAGTGTCCTACAGATATAAGCCTGGCTACACTCTCATTGGAACTAACTCTGTGCAGCGTATGTCCTTGGAAACCTGGAACCATGTAGCACTAAAATGTGCAAGTGCCCAAAGTTATACTCCATCTAAAGAAAACTCAACAGTTCCCTGCTTACGTATCAACCTCGTCTCTTTTTTTCAAGTGAAATCATGGCATGCCACTCCAAACCAACTTCTCAATGGTTATGTAGCTCCTACTCCTAATCTTTAACATGGGACAGAGGTTTCCTTTGTGATGAGAGGTGAGTGTGAGGTGATGGGGCCTGAACTGAGACCTAGAACCCATAGTTAAACATTGTGAAGTGTGATCTCTAAAGACAGTTATTTTTTTTCTGACTTTTTCTCTCTTTTTCTTTGTCCTTTATGACTTAAAGCTCTGTCATTAACCAAGCCCTCTTTAGTTTCTCCAAATGTATGTATTACGCATGGCCAGCCAAAGCTGGGAATTGTCCTTTCAGCAGTTGAAAGAGCAAAGCTTTAGATTAGAAGTGAAGGCTCCAAATATGGAGAATGAATAGATGATCCTGGGTTCAATAAGAGGGACTCTCTGGAGTAAACTTGAGGATCTAGATGTTTGATGTTTTCTTCACTAGAAAAGGAGACTATTTTTTTCTAGATGGTCACAAGAATCTTGATATTTGGATGCAAAAGAGGGGAGGAAGAATGTTAAAAGGAATACGATTTTTAAGATTTTATTTTTCTATATGTTTTTACCTAGTCTGAAGTTATCATGTAGTTGGGTCGATCACAAATAACCTTGGACTTTTTTCCTGAAGTCAAAAATCTTAAAAATATAGATCCCATTAATACCATCAACTTGAGAGAAGTGACTAATTTGACAGAATTAGTTTGTTCTGGTGATGACTTCTTACCCTTTATTGTTTAATGTTCCAGTTAAATGGCAGATCTTCTAGTCAGTGTGTCCCAGAAGGAATGACAACACCCTGGAACAATAAATTTCTGTCTAGGGAGTGGAAAACAAAACAACCAAGTATGGATCTTGCCTTTTGATGTTTGGTGTGTTCCCACCCATATATCAATTATCACATCTTATCCATATGTGTGCTTTGAATATATATATGCCACTCTTCTCTGTCTTCTGGAATGCAGACCAAATATGTTAAATTGATTCAGTCGAGTACATATTATATTGCAGATTCTATATATATAAAGATAACAGTTCTCGAAAGTTACCCTTACTGAAACTAAGTATAGCACTGATGTGATGAAACAGTTTGGCTATATCTTCTTATGCCAGTTCTCACTCAAGACCTCCTCTTGGAGCCAAAAGAAAGTTAACTGAAAGTTCTAGAGGTTGGCAATTTTCCCTTAATTCTGAGACTGCCTCAGAAAAGGTGTGCATAACAAAGTAACTGTAAACAATATCCTTCATGGTTATTAGGACAAGTAAATGAAGAATATGAGGCCATTATTCAAAACCTCTGTTCACTTCCTGTGGCTTTTTCAAAGTGTTCCAGCATCAAGTCATGACAAATCACCTGTAGTGAGGCTCTAGTATCTTCAGCAGCAGGACCAAATGTGGTAATCACAGCCTGTACCCCCAGTTGTGTGTTTGAAATAGCCATTGAATAATTAGTATGTTCCAGGTATTGTACTTTCTCTGTTCATGTACTTTTAGCACTGGATTCTCACTGCACCTTATGAAGTAGTTTGCATTATACTATAGACTAAGAAACTGAAGCTTAAAGAGGGTAAGACTTGCTTGAAGTCACACAGCTATTGAATGACTGTGGGGATTTGAAACTAGGTCTGCTGAGTTCAAATTTCCTTAATCCATGGTACCTTCCCACATGTAACTAATGTGCCAGTAATATGTTATTTTCATGTGCTAAATTTGCCTTTTATTTCATTATTAAAATTGATTAGATTCAGAACTTTTGGATACATTCTTTTCATTATTATTGTTTGATCAAGATGATTCATGTTGATCTGTTTGCTGAGGATGAAGAAAAAGATAAGAATTTAGGAGCTTGGGAGTAAGCAGGGAAGAAATAAGCTATACGTATTTCTAAGTCTGTTTCTGAAAAAGTTGTGTGATATATATTTGGATATTTTACCTATATTTGAATATTTTATCACCATGATCAGTATGCCTACCAAATTCCTTTTCTACTTTTCAGGAATTTCTTGTGGCTCTCCTCCTCCTATCCTAAATGGCCGGATTAGTCATTATTCTACCCCCATCACTCTTGGTACTGTGATAAGGTACATATGTTCAAATGGCTTCCGCCTCATTGGAGAAAAAAATATAATTTGCATAACTAAAGACGAAGTGGTTGGAATCTGGGATAAACCTGCTCCTAAATGTGAATATTTCAATAAATATTCTACTTGCCCTGAGCCCATAGTACCAGGAGGATACAAAACTAGAGGCGCTGAACCACCCTACATACATGGTGATTTTGTGACATTTGCCTGTAAAGCCAACTTTTCCATGAACGGAAACAAGTCTGTTTGGTGTCAAGCAAATAGTAAGTGGGGACCGACACGACTACCAACCTGTGAAAGTGGTGAGTATGAAAAGAAAGCTGAGTTGGGAGGTGGGGTCTTGCTTTTCTGTGCAGACCACGCTTTGTACCCTCCTGAAGGACAAACAGTGTGAACATGTAATGATGGGGGTGGAAGAAGGAAACAAGGGAAAAGGTGAAAGTTATGGCTTCTTCATTTTTCTTCATGGAGGAATATAACTGCTCATTCAAAAAACATCAGTTGAGCAAAGGAATTTAAAGTACAATGGAAAAATGTAATTAAACATACCTAATACTTGAGTAGGGTAAGTTTTGCAAGGATGGGGCCAGAGTTTGTTGGGGTTGTAGGAATAGGGTGATTTTCAACTGTATATCTGTGTTACTGTTAAAATGAGAAGAAAGGTGGGATCTTATAGCAAAAATATACCCAATGGATTTGAAATTAATGTATAAGTATCTGCTAATACAGTCTGGCACAGGTGATATCCTTCTCTCTGTAGTCTCTGTAAACATGTTTTGAAGTTATCCACTATTTCCCCAAGTCATCTTCTGAGCCATCACATTTCAAATAAATGCCTTTGAAAATAGGGACCTACTGTAAATTCTTCATTCCTTTTCTTTTGGTTTGGTTTATGTTGCTGCTGAAATATAAATCTGAATTTGAATTTCACAATTACAAGAATTGGCAATATTTAACAAAAATTATACTATTAAATTAGGTATTTATTTTCTTAATAAAGAACAATGTTGACAAATTTTAAGCAGATTAAAGAGCTGACAAAACTGTTAAATTAGTATAAAATGGGATTGTATTTATTGATCAATTGATGAATAGATAGCATTGGAGAAAGGAGATCTTATGATAGTCAGAAAGCCTAATGACTGTTGAAAACAAGCTTTTGCAACGACTTAGACAGACGTATATGTATGGACATGGAAGGATATTGTATACATGTTGCTAAGTAGAGGAAGTAAGGCATAGAATATGTATTAGTTGTACACACACACTATATATGTATCATGCGTAGGATCCCAATAAACTGTATTACTAATATCTACCAGGATAGCCCTTGAAATGATAGCATGCTACTTTTGGAACAGAGAATAAGCTTAAGGATAGGGTGAGAATATAGGTGAAAACTGACATTTTTGGTAATTGAAGTTTTTCACAAGGCAAATGTAATTCACATAGTGTAACTAAAAATGAAAAATAATGTACTATTCATGGCTATTTATGGCATAAGATGGATACACTTAAACCATACCTGTTTGATCTTTAAAAGACTAGGTCAAAAGTTAATAACAACTGGCTACCATAGATCATGTGTTATTTATTTAGATCTGTATCCTAAGTCAGCATCTAGATCAAGCTTGTCCAACTTGCTGCCTGTGGACAGCATGTGGCCCAGGATGGCTTTGAATATGGCCCAACAGAAATTCATAAACTTTCTTAAACCATTATGAGATTTTTTTTGCAATTTTTTTTAGCTCATCAGCTATCATTAGTGTTAGTGTATATTATGTGTGGCCCAAGACAATTTTTCTTCTTCCAATGTGGCCCAGGGAAGGCAAAAGATTGGACCCCCTTGATTCTAGATTGTGAAGGATGCATCATCTGATGGCTTTTTTTCCTGGTATGTGTGTGCAAAGTTTTCCCTCTGGAGTGTCCAGCACTTCCTATGATCCACAATGGACATCACACAAGCGAGAATGTCGGCTCCATTGCTCCAGGATTATCTGTGACTTACAGCTGTGAATCTGGTTACTTGCTTGTTGGAGAAAAGATCATTAACTGTTTGTCTTCGGGAAAATGGAGTGCTGTCCCCCCCACATGTGAAGGTACCCTAAATTTACAATCTATTTTAAGAATCTGGGCTGTTCTGTTATTTGCCACACATTTCTCATCTTTGGTTTGTGTTTTAGAGGCACGCTGTAAACCTCTAGGACGATTTCCCAATGGGAAGGTAAAGGAGCCTCCAATTCTCCAAGTTGGTGTAACTGCAAACTTTTTCTGTGATGAAGGGTGAGTGTCAGGATTATTTATGAGATTTAATTCATTTGGCTCGTGTGTGCATGGTGTGGACTATGAAACCTGCAGAAGGTTCCTCTGTGAGGATTTCTGGGCAGCCTGGGGGTAGGGTTGTGAGAGGTAATGCTGATAAAAGGAACAGGTGCACACCGATTGAATGAACTTGTCTTGAACTGTAAGTAGAGGCTGCTGTTCTTCAGCACAAACTGCCTAATAGTTCTGAATGACAGTCTTCTGTCTCCAGGTATCAACTGCAAGGCCCATCTTCTAGTCGGTGTGTAATTGCTGGACAAGGAGTTGCTTGGACAAAAATGCCAGTATGTAAAGGTAGGCTAGGCAACGATGGTCTGACAGCACTGCATTCTCAGCTTAACTAAAAGCTTTTGGTTCAGTCATTGCCTTACGGACTCTTACAGAACACAGAACTCCTAGAGATCTTTAAGGACATGGTCTTCACCAAAGCATCCTTATATTTTGCTTCCTCAATTAAAATAGGGTTCCTAGGCTTTCCCCCCTCTGAAAGCTATGTAGACCTTCTAAGTAGGTAGCCAGACCATGTATGTAAAGAAAATTGTATATCTGGTAAAAGAAATCAAAGGATCAGTAGAGTACATATACTCAGGAATGAAGCTTGAGAATCATACTTCTAAATTATGTTGCTTTAGCTGCCTTGATTGATTCATTATAGATTCAGATATCACTGTCCTAGGATAGTGGTATCAAGGAACATCTGGGGCATTCTTTGTTTTCAGTACATCTATGATCTTGTCATTTCTTTCTGCAATTTCCCTAGAAATTTTTTGCCCATCACCTCCCCCTATTCTCAATGGAAGACATACAGGCAACTCACTAGCAAATGTCTCATATGGAAGCATAGTCACTTACACTTGTGACCCGGACCCAGAGGAAGGAGTGAACTTCATCCTTATTGGAGAGAACACTCTCCGTTGTACAGTTGATAGTCAGAAGACTGGGACCTGGAGTGGCCCTGCCCCACGCTGTGAACTTTCTACTTCTGCGGTTCAGTGTCCACGTCCCCAGGTCCTAAGAGGCCGAATAGTATCTGGGCAGAAAGATCGATATACCTACAACGACACTGTGATATTTGCTTGCACGTTTGGCTTCACTTTGAAGGGCAGCAAGCAAATCCGATGCAATGCCCAAGGCACGTGGGAGCCATCTGCACCAGTCTGTGAAAAGGGTGAGTGTTCCGGTACTCAGAAAAGGTGCTTCTGATTTGTTTACTTGAAAAATTAGAAGAAGGGGTTATGGGCTTTAAGTAGGGCCTTGTCCAGTTTATATTCCCCTCAAATCTACTAAATGGAATCAATATAAATTTTGTAGAGGGCATTCTTATCACCAGCCCCCCACCATTGTTTTATTTTATGGGAATATGCTTGGGAAAATAAATGTTAGGAATCACTAAGTTTCCCATTTCTATAGGGGAAAAAGCCAGGAGAAAAATGCTGGTTTGTCTTAATAGTGACTTCTTAAAAGAGAAGTCATTCAATCCCTCATTCCTAGGGATATATCAGAATCTCCCATAAAAACATACAAGGTGATTCTTTATGAAGGAAAGAGACAGGAGAGGAGTTGCAGCACCCAGCGGAAACTGAACAACATCTGCAGCAGCCTAAGTGCAGAAAACAACAACAACAACAAAAGATTGGGAAACGGTGACCTAAAATTACCCAAAGTTGGTCTGCAACATATGTTCTGTATCATACAGCGGCCACCAGAGTGGAATTGTAGCATGAATGTCAATTTCTTTGGCTCAGTTTCTTTCTGTGGTTGTTTACTTAAGCAGCTATGTTTTGTTTTGTTTTTGTCCTTTCGTTTAGAATGCCAGGCCCCTCCTAACATCCTCAATGGGCAAAAAGAAGATAGACACATGGTCCGCTTTAACCCTGGAACATCTATAAAATATAGCTGTAACCCTGGCTATGTGCTGGTCGGAGAAGAATCCATACAGTGTACCTCTGAGGGGGTATGGACACCCCCTGTACCCCAATGCAAAGGTGCCAGGCCTCAAATGTAGACGTTTTGTTCACTTTAAGATTGCCTTGTATTAAATTCTCATCCTAGTTTCTTTTCTTAGTGGCAGTGTGTGAAGCTACAGGAAAGCAACTCTTGACAAAACCCCAGCACCAATTTATTAGACCAGATGTTAACTCTTCTTGCGATGAAGGGTGAGTGAAGGTTGACTCAGCCTGACTCAAGTCCGGTGTATCAGCACACCCTGCAGGATCTATGTAAGAGTTTGTGTCAGTACACCCTGCAAGCTCTGCGTAAGAGTTTGTCTCAGGTGCTTGCCTGTCACGTGGTTATGGTAGTGTCTGTCATACTATTTTTCCATGCATGGAAGTTATGCCTGTGCAATGAGAGGGTGGTGCTGATGTTGGCCACATTTTTGTTGTTATTGCTTCTTGGCCTGAAAGTAGTGAGTCTGCTTGGGAGCCCATGACTCTTGCTTAACTTAGTGGTCACCTGATGGCAAAATGACATACATGACTCTGTCTCTAGGTACAAGTTAAGTGGGAGTGTTTATCAGGAGTGTCAAGGTAGAACTCCTTGGTTTATGGAGATTCGTCTTTGTAAAGGTGAGTAGCAAAAATGATACAGGAGCTGAAAAAATGTGAGATCTATACATTTCCTGGGAGATTTTTGTTTTGGGGCATGTTAGGGGAATTAGAGAATTAGATTATGTTCTATTAATTTTGCCAATAGTTATGGTTGCAGTTTTGCCATGCCTTTCTTTTGCTACCTTTTTCTTCACCAGTAACTTAAATGTACTTGGTTATTGATTCTATTTTGTGATTTATGATTATGGGAATAATGACAGCAGTGAGTATATGAGCCACCATTTTAATTTGGGTATACACAGTTTAGTGTAGAGAGTAAAGGATTGGTGTCAGAATTCACATTCTGTCTCTACTGCTTACTAGTGTGAGACCTTGAAGCAATTGTACAACTCCTCTGAAACTCTAGCCTTTCTTCTGTAAAATCTGCATAAGACTACAGACTAGGAAGTCCAGAGAATGTAAATAAAAAGTAAAAAGGGCCAGGTGCGGTAGCTCACACCTGTAATCCCAGCACTTTGGGAGGCCGAGGGGGGCAGATCACGAGGTCAGGAGATTGAGACCATCCTGGCTAACATGGTGAAACCCCGTCTGTACTAAAAATACAAAAAATTAGCTAGGAATAGTGGCATGTGCCTGTGGTCCTAGCTACTTGGGAGGCTGAGGCAGGAGAATCACTTGAACCCAGGAGGCGAAGCCTGCAGTGAGCTGAGATCACACCACTGCACTCCAGCCTAGGCAACAGAGTAAGACTCCATCAAAAAGTAAAATAAAATAAAATAAAAATAAAAATTTAAAAAAGACTACAGATTTCAAATTATTCAAATTAAATTGTACTACTGCTACTTTCTAAATGAGGAAACTGCCTATCACAAAGTAGGTGCTCATTTAACAATAAGTTTTCTCAGCTAACCATATAAATTATCATATCAGCTGCACACAGTGGCTCATGCCTGTAATCCCAGCACTTTGGAGAGGCCAAGGCAGCCGGATCACAAGGTCAGGAGATTGAGACCATCCTGGCTAACACGGTGAAACCCTGTCTCTACTAAAATACAAAAAGCTAGCTGGGCATGGTGTCGCACACCTGTAGTCCCAGCTACTCGGGAGGCTGAGGCAGGAGAATGGCATGAACCCGGGAGGCGGAGCTTGCAGTGAGCCGAGATCGCGCCACTGCACTCCAGCCTGACACAGTGAGACTCCGTCTCAAAAAAAAGAAAAAAAAAAAAAAAGAAAGAAAGAAAGAAAGAAAGAAAGAAAGAAAGAAAGAAAAACTATCATATCACCTCAGCCCAAAGAGAGTACTCAAGAAAGCCTAATTCTATTCCCTTGTGTCTTTTATTCTCCTATTGCCTAGTTAAGAAGAATTCTTCTTTTAATTAGCAATTTACTATTGGGCCTAAACTCATAGTTAAGAAGAATTCTTCTTTTAATTAGCAATTTACTATTGGGCCTAAACTCATAATGTGATATTAATCAACCACATTCACTTTTAATAAAGATTTTCTTTCCTATGAAATGTGTCTAAATTGAATGTTACATACTTAATGAGCTTTCACATAGCTCACATCATGAAAATGTACCCATACCATCCAGGAAACAATAGATTCATAGCCAGCATCATTTCTGTTCTTTGGTGTTTAATACAGGAACTCAATTCTACATTATCTTTTCATCTCTCTAGAAATCACCTGCCCACCACCCCCTGTTATCTACAATGGAGCACACACCGGGAGTTCCTTAGAAGATTTTCCATATGGAACCACGGTCACTTACACATGTAACCCCGGGCCAGAAAGAGAAGTGGAATTCAGCCTCATTGGAGAGAGCACCATCCGTTGTACAAGCAATGATCAAGAAAGAGGCACCTGGAGTGGCCCGGCTCCCCTATGTGAACTTTCCCTCCTTGCTGTCCAATGCTCACATGTCCATGTTGCAAATGGATATAAGATATCTGGCAAGGAAGCCCCATATTTCTACAATGACACTGTGACATTCAAGTGTTTTAATGGATTTACTTTGAAGGGCAGTAGTCAGATTCGTTGCAAAGCTAATAACACCTGGGATCCTGAAATACCAGTTTGTGAAAAAGGTAAAAACCCAATAAGGGGGAAAGAAAAGGAGAGATTTACTTAATTATTCTTGTTTATTATCTCACACCCAAAACCGCATCATGGAAAGAGGCAAGAGGGGCACAGATTACTTTCCATTTCTTCCATCCTGTAATAGATGTTCTCTGTGGTGTGTGTGTTCATGCGAATGCCCACTTGGATCTGGGATCTATTCAGGGTAGATAAGGAGAGAGCCTTCTTAAAGAGCAAACAGCATTCAGTGGTGAATTTGAGCTTCATGATCTTTGGCAGCAGAGTTTCAGATTGTCTGTCCAATGTTGTACACTTAGTGTTCTTCAGTAGAAATTCCTCCGTGTTGGTATTTATGTAGGGAGTTTTTCTCTTCAGGCTGCCAGCCACCTCCTGGGCTCCACCATGGTCGGCATACAGGTGGAAATACGGTCTTCTTTGTCTCTGGGATGACTGTAGACTACACTTGTGACCCTGGCTACTTGCTTGTGGGAAACAAATCCATTCACTGTATGCCTTCAGGAAATTGGAGTCCTTCTGCCCCGCGGTGTGAAGGTACTTTCAGTTCCAGAGTTGTCCTTCTCTTTGATATGAGACATCTATAAATACTGTAATTCCATCCTTGCTTCTCCAGAAACATGCCAGCCTGTGAGAGAGGATCTTCAAGAACTTCCAGTTGGTTCACGTGTGGAGCTAGTTAATACATCCTGCCAAGATGGGTGAGTATGAAATGTTCTATTCTGAGAAAAGGTCTCCACCTCGTTTTGTGTATTAACTCGACCTTCAACTTGTCTTGGTGGAATCCTTTAGAGGCTCCTCATTGTCACATGCATGGAGAATATGAGGTTCCAATGGCCTAACTAGCAACTCTGACTCTTCAGTCCTCTCTTGACATGGAAAGGGCTTTGCTTAACTCAAAAGTAGTTTATTTTTTTTTTTTACTTGGAGGACCAAGAATTTCAACTCCTCTCTGCCAAAGTTCTTATTTAGAAGTCCCTTTGTGCATGTGGTTTGAAGAGATGTGATATTGGGAACAGGAAATGCATTATAATCTGTCTCTCTGTAGGTACTGGTTGACTGGACATACTTACCACAAGTGTAAAGATGATGAAAATGGAATTTGGTTCAAAAAGATTCCACTTTGTAAAGGTAAGTTAGAAAAACTAAAAGCCTGACCATGGTAATGGAGGACTAGAGAGGGCAGGTTACTGAAGAACTAGTCTACCACTGCTTTGGCAGTCTTAGGGATCTCCCTCATTGGAGGTTAGATATGAAAAATCTTATGGTGTTGGTCAGCATGGACACTGAGAAACATTGTCAAGTAGAAAGTATTTTCCATGCATCTGCTAATTTTGCTAATAACAAAATACATAGCCCATATTCCTAGGTCATGGGAACATAGCTGTATTTCTTTCTTCCTTTACACTTTATTTTCTGATTGTTTATGGAGTATATAGTACTCATATAATCACATTGAATAAAGTTGTTTTTTAAAAAAGCATAATCCCTATTCCAAAATTTAAGTTATTTTTTGTTATGTGAAATATATGCAGTTGCATATTGTCATTTGTACCTGAATGAAGACCGCTTACCTTGAGGTACTAGCTGAGGCAGAATTCCCTAAATCTCTTCTGCAGTTATTCACTGTCACCCTCCACCAGTGATTGTCAATGGGAAGCACACAGGCATGAAGGCAGAAAACTTTCTATATGGAAATGAAGTCTCTTATGAATGTGACCAAGGATTCTATCTCCTGGGAGAGAAAAAATTGCAGTGCAGAAGTGATTCTAAAGGACATGGATCTTGGAGTGGGCCTTCCCCACAGTGCTTACAATCTCCTCCTGTGACTAGCTGCCCTAACCCAGAAGTCAAACACGGGTACAAGCTGAATAAAACGCTTTCTGCATATTCCCACGATGACATAGTGTATGTTGACTGCCATCCCGGCTTCATCATGAACGGTAGTCGCGTGATTAGGTGTCATACTGATAACACATGGGTGCCAGGTGTGCCAACTTGTATCAAAAAAGGTAAGATACTTGAAGAAATAAATTATGGGATGTTGTACAGAGTAAAGAAAAAAGGTTTTGAATCTGCACTTGACATTCTGCCTAAAGAAAAGCATCTAAGAGCTAAGGCCATTATATTGTTTTACAAGATATCTGCCTTTTCCTATCTTCTCACTTGATTGTTTGTTTTCTCTTTCCTTTCTCAGTGTATTGAGCAATAAATAGTACATGAAAGGATAATGGCTAACTTCCAAATTGATAGAGTCTCCAAAACTGTTATTCTTATGACTTTAGTATAAGAAAAATGCGCATACATTTTTGGCAAATGATTGGCAGTAATATTGCTAATAATTTGATATTTAAGGCTATGTTGCCAGCCAGAAAGAGAACTTTGGGTGTTCTGGAGAATTAATTGGCCCTCCAACCCACTGAGTTGTCTTTCTTGTCATTGTAGTTATCATTTGGCAGCCTTATTCCTGTCCATGACTATCTACAGCAGAGGCTGCTGATTGGCGACCCAAGAATTGGAACTCAGCTCCACAGAATGGTTGTCTTTGGCCAGCACAGTAATCTTAAGTGAAACCCATCTTCAGTGGAAGATAAATAGTGAGCTTGTGAGCCAAGAGAGCCCCCTTTGCTTCCTGGCAAGGCACCAGTAACTTGAGCTGAGCAGTGGCTGCCACTTTTAGAAGGACAGGGGCTCTCTGACTTGTCATATCTGGTGGCTTCACTTCCTAGCTCTCGTAGACATTTGAAGGTGTAACCCTGTCTGCTATTTAAAGGGAAAAGAAAAGAAAACTGTTGGCTGATGGATTATCATTGTGAACTGTATCCGTTAATGTTTCATTACCTTATTTTTTAACACTTTTCTTCAAATCATGTTGGCTGTCAGTAGGAAATGCAGGTCTCCGTCCAGTGTTGCCGGTCTGGGTGGAATGAATGAGTGTTTCTGGACACCAGTTAGTTGGTTTGTTGCCTCTGGCCTTCCTGTATCGCTATCACCCAGAAACAGTACAGGCTATGTGTTTCTCTGTGCTGAGTTAAAGACCCTTTCTTATTGGTGTCTAAGCCTTCGTAGGGTGTCAGCCTCCGCCTAAGACCCCCAACGGGAACCATACTGGTGGAAACATAGCTCGGTTTTCCCCTGGAATGTCAATCCTGTACAGCTGTGACCAAGGCTACCTGCTGGTGGGAGAGGCACTCCTTCTTTGCACACATGAGGGAACCTGGAACCGACCCGCCCCTCATTGTAAAGGTGCTTTGTCTATTTTTTATTCTTATTTTTATATCAAATTTGTGCCAAAGTTGGGTACTTTCACCTTAAAATAGCCAAAGAAATGCATTAATTGCCTCATTACATTAAATGCTTTAATTAGATCAATACAGTCATTAATCTAAATATTTCAAAATAATAAAAAATGTCTCAGGCTGTAGTCTATCTGGTGAATGACCACTTATGTAGTCATTTACACATAGAAAGTTGGAGTATGTCTGTAAATTAAACAACTATAGCACGGATTGTATTTATACACTGTAGTTACAGTTATGATAAGTGGGTATTTGATAAAGTACCAATAAAAAGCACAGCAATCTTTTGAGAATATTTACTGAGCGTTGGTGGGATTATGGGTACATTTTTATAAAAGTTTCAGAAAGTCATTTTCATTATCATAAACAGTGCTTATGAAATATGACTAGTAAATTAGTATCTAGTATTTGTTGATCACTTTTTACTCTATGCCAGACACTGTGCACAGCACCTTACATGCATTATTTCATTTAGTCTTCATGAGAGCCACATGAGGTTGGTGCCATGATTATCCATGTTTCATAGATGAGGTTTCAGTAGCATGGAGAGATTTAGAACTCACCCAAAGTCACACATCTAGGAAGTACTAGAGCCAGGCTTCAAATCCAAGATCTCACTGTATGAGTCCATTCTCACACTGCTAATAAAGACATATCCGAAACTGGGTAATTTATAAAGGAAAGAGGTTTAATGGACTCACAATTCCACATGGCTGGGGAAGCCTCACAATCATGGTGGAAGGTGAAGGAGGAGCAAAGGCACATCTTACATGGTGGCAAGCAATAGAACATGTACAGGAGAACTGTCCTTTATAAACCATCAGATCTCATGAGACTTATTTAGTATCACAAAAACAGCACAGGAAAACCCACCCCCATGATCCAATGACCTCTCACCAAGTCCCTCCCATGACACATGGAGATTATGGGAGCTACAATTCAACATGAGATTTGAGTGGGAACACAGCTAAACCGTATCACTCACACTAATGATGACTATACCGAAAAGATGAAAGAAATGAGAAAGCATACACTTGTATGAAGAATTAGAGAGCAAAACTAGAAGCAGAAAAAAAAACGGTAATTCAGAATAATTAGTAATATTACCAATTCAGCCCTCACCATTTCTCCAAGAAGCCATTAAAATTATCCATCACTGTTTGGATAGAAACTGAAGCAAAAACTAAAAAATACAATCTGGCTTAAATTACCCAGAGGTTATTGAGATAGAGGGCTGACAGTAAAAGACTGTGTCGAGGATATTGTCTTATCCTATTTCAGTGCAGCTTTCCTTACTGAGAGTGAAACAGGTTGGTTTTGTAAATCTTTCTACTAAGGGAAATCTCTGTTTTCTTGGTAAAAGACCAAAATTTGACTGTGCTTGAATTAGATTTCTTTAATTTCAGAGGTAAACTGTAGCTCACCAGCAGATATGGATGGAATCCAGAAGGGGCTGGAACCGAGGAAAATGTATCAGTATGGAGCTGTTGTAACTCTGGAGTGTGAAGATGGATATATGCTGGAAGGCAGTTCCCAGAGCCAGTGCCAGGCAGATCACCAATGGAACCCTCCCCTGGCGGTTTGCAGATCCCGTAAGTACCACGGGCTTCACCGCCGCTTGTAACTGGCTAAAGGAGAGAAGAGAGTGAGGGTTTCCCAAAGTGTGGAGAGTCCTGGGTTTTAAATTGACATAGGTTTGTGACCAGTGGTATAATTACAGAGGAACTTGAAGTCGGTGGTCTATTCTAGAAAAAACACAGCTTGGCCAGGTGCGTGACTCCTGCCTGTGATATCAGAATTTTGGGAGGCTGAGGCAGGAGGATTACTTGAGCCTAGGACTTTAAGACCAGCCTGGGCAATGTAGTGAGACCTGGTCTCTATAAAAAAATAAAAATAAATAAATAAATAAAAAGCCAGGCATGGAGGTGTGCAACTGTGGCCCCAGCTACTTGGGTAGCTGAGATAGGAGGATCACTTCAGCCCAGGAGGTCAAAGCTGCAGTGAGCCATGATTGCACCACTGCACTCTAGCCTGGGCAACAGAGTAAGACCCTGTCAAAAAAAAAAAAAAAGGAAAGGAAGGAAAAGGAAGAAAAGAAGGAAAGAAAATAAGAAAGAAAAAGGAAAAGAAAAAACACAGCTTTCTTAGGAAGGGGAAAGTGAAGAAAAGAAAATAGAGAGAAACACTAATTTAAAAGGAGCAAAAATGTGAAACCAAGCAACCTGACATTTTGAAAGGAGTTGCTGCATAGACCACCCTACATGATGAATCTGAGTTAATAAGTGCTTACAATTTGACAGGGAACAGAAATAGGTTAAATAACTAGTTGTTACAGTTAATATTTGCATTCTAACCTGAGAAATCTCTGATTATAAAGTTGAGTATTTTGGTTTTGTCATTGGTGAACTCCCCCAACCTACTTAGAGTGGGAAAAAAAAAAAAAAAAAAGCCCAGTGAGTTGTTACATAAAAAGCAAGTGGGTATAACTCAAGGTTCCAATACATCTTTTTTATCTGTTTGTTTTTTAAAAAAATGGAGACAAGGTCTCATGATGTTGCCCAGGTTGGTCTCAAACTCCTGAGCTCAAGTGATCTTCCCACCTTGGCCTCTCAAAGTGCCAGGATTACCGGCATATGCCACTGTGCCTGGCTCCAATACATCTTTTAAATCGACTTGGAAGGGAGCTAGAGTGTTGATTTCTGGGACACTACCATGAAACATGGGGCTACATTGAATTATGACACTAGACTGATAATCATTTTCATGATTTTGTATTATTTTTAGGTTCACTTGCTCCTGTCCTTTCTGGTAAGTCTTCTTAAATACTGGAAGAAAAGCTCTTATAATGTTTTTTTAAAAATTGTAATGCTAGAAGTCTTATATCCTATCTGACGATAATATTTAACTCATAGGGGATGTTCTTTTTTTGGTGTTTTAAAGATATTTCAATGTACATGTCACATTACAAAATGTTACTTTGGCACAGAGTTGGATAAATTATTTGAACAGCCAGCTCTTTCTTCTTTTTAAATTGATACTTTAGTTTTTATTAACTCTTGGTCTTTGGCTTGATTTGGTCTATTGAAATAGGCAGGCTTCTTCTGCTGTAGTAAAATATATTTCACAGCTGAGGGTTCAATGTTGTTATGCAAAATTATAAGAACCTGGTATCCTGTGCTCCTAATTTCTATTCTTGAGATTTCTCTCTTGTCACCTCAGTGACAAGATTGTTACTAATAAAACTAAAAGGAACAGAAAAACTCAGTGAAAAGTTGACTGGAACCTTGTAGTCATATGCTTGGTGCTCTAGATTAAATGTGGACTGGGTCAAATCAGAAAAACCTTAAACTCAACTATGATTATTCAGGAATTCAGTGTTTATGTCCAAGAAAGGCTAAGTATGAGTCACATAACATTTTCCTCTCCACTAGCAATAGACCCCACAATCAGCTCAGAACAATGTAGGTGATAGTCTTCTGGCATTTGATACTTGCTGGATTTTTCTTCTAGGTATTGCTGCAGGTTTGATACTTCTTATCTTCTTGATTGTTGTTACCTTATGCATGATATCAAAACACAGAGAACGGTAAGTTCAGATGCAAATGCATGCTTGACCAACATGCACAAATGGTTTTGGCTTCTTATCTGAAACTAAACACAGAAGCACAAGTTATGTGAAATAAATACTGCAGTGTGATAACTAAATGAAGTATCTCGTGCTATACAAAAGGAAGACTTTTCTGTAGTACTTAAGAGATATCAAACACTTACCTTATTTTATTGAATGATGTTTATTCAGACAGTATATTGTAAATAAATCTAGAGAATAGGAAAAAAGTCCCAGTGGGAACAACTGCAAATATTTTGGTGTATTCCTACCTGATCTTTTTCGTATATTTTTTCTCTCTTTAAACTGAAATTTTGTCATTTTCATCTTCTGTCTTGACTTTTTTCATTTAGACTCATGTTTATATTTTTATGTCTTTAAGTCATGTTTTCAGTTACTAAATAGCATATTATTCTACTCTGTGTATTTATGTGTGTTAAGTTGCTTCCAAATTTACTTTGATAATATACAAAGATATGAGTAATACCTCTGGCTAAACCTTTTTTCACACCCATTTATTTCCTTAGAATAGATTTCTAGAATTACTAAAGATAAGTGCATGAGCATTTAATATACTTGATAACTATTGTCAGATGACTTGCCAGAAAGTTTGTTCTTAGTAATAGTTAATGTACCTGAATATGTTGTGTTTCTCAACCCCTTTTCCTGCTTCATTGATTTGCCTGTTCTTCCATTACAAACCACTTTGTGTTTAATTAATACTTTTATGTTATTATATCTGGTAGGGCAAGAATTCACACTACAATTTTATCGGACTTTCCTCCTGTTCTCTTCTGTTTGTTCCTATAGGTGATTTTTAGAATCATTTGTAATTTCAAAAAAATTGTGATTACATTTAAGTCGATAGATTAATTTGTGAGAAACTGGCATCTTTTCTGTAATGTCTTCCCATTCAGAAACATATTAGGTCTTTCCATTTGATCAAGTAATCTTTTCTCTCCATTAGTCATTTTCATGATTACTTAAATATTAACTGTATTACTAGGTTTCTATGTTTTGGTATGTTGTATTTTCTTATCCAGAAATTAGATATATTTTACATATTATTTTTAATTATTTTTAAACACCTGAATCCATTGGGAATTTATTTTATGGTATGGTAGCTGAAGTAAACCTACTTGTACTTTTTTTCTCTATATATTCAATTTTTTCAAAACCTATTTTGAGTAAACCATCCCTTCAACATTGGTTCGTAGTTTTCTTTATCAGATAAAGCACGCTTATTCAATTCTTACGTACACTGGGGCTTATGTCAGAGATATCTGACATAGATATGCAAGATAGATCATATTCCACTGATCAGCCTGTCTCTTTGAGCCAGAGCTACTCTATTAGTAAATGTAGCTTTATAATAGCTTTTTCTGAAATATGTTCCCCCTCTTTAAAACTATTTTGAAATTTTCTTCTATTTATTTTTGCAGATAGGCTATAGAATTATTTGCACCGCAACTACACCTCCCACACCCTAGAAAAATAAAATAAAATGTTAGATCATTGATAGGAAGTACCTTAAACCTACATATTTGTTTGGGAAGAACTGACCTTTTCATGATATTCACTATTTCCTTCCAGAAACACCAGATGACTAATTATTCAGATGTTTTGTTATATCTCAGTTAAAATTTAATAGATTACTTCATATAAGCTACATAGACATAAAAGTATCTTATTTTTATTGCTTTATAAATAGAATCATTTTTGGTTATGTCTTATAAGTAATTGCAAATGATATCTAGGAAAGTCTATCTTTATACAATCATTAATTCTAATAGCTTTTCAGTGAGTTACCCAATCATCTAAGTAGAAAACTGTATTTTCTACCAATTATTATTATTGGTAGAAATAATTTCTACCTCATATCTACTGATTATACATTTTCCTTTATTGGTTTTTGTCTCATTTTACTGAGAAGAATTTTAAGGAAAATCTTCAATACTATTAGGGAATATTGGCATATTTTAACCTTTATTTTTAATATAAAGCCTCCTGTGTTTTATCACTAAAAATGATACTGCATCCTTTTTTCTTTTCTATGTTACAGAAAGTGTATTTCTAGTCACAAATGTTTTTCCCTATTTAAAATCACTGAAAAATCTTGTTTCCCTTCTTTAATATATCTTTTATATCACTATAAATATTTGCATACGTTTTTAAAATACAAAAGTAAATATGCTTGTTGTAGCAAATTAAATAGTTTATAAAGAAATTGAATAGTCTCTTCCACTGCACAACTGCTGCTGCCTTCAAGTTCAACATGTTAAGTTGATAGATATCAGCAATTTGCTGTAGACACTTTCATATGTTGCTCTATCTTATATATACATGCATGGCTTTTAAAACATTTGAGAAGTAATGTTAGAGAAATAGAAGTCATGTGAAAAGAGGTAATGACCACGTCCATTCATTCTTTTCTTGCACAACAACAGCTGAGTGCCTACTATGTCTTAGCACTATACTAGGCTAGAATAACAAAGCCTAGTAGCATATGGCCTCTGTCATCAAGGAGGTCACAGCCTGGTAAAGGAGGACAAGCATGTCACTAAACAAGTACCATAAAATAATGTCGCCATGGTGGATTATATGATATTTGGTGAGGATGCAAAGCAAATGGTCAATATTTGGGAGTTTTAATCAGGAAAAGTTTCAATGTGGAAGAGATGTTTCCGGTGAGCCTCAAGAGAGTGTAGACAAGGAGAGAAAGGCATTCCAGACAGAAAAAGCAGTTTGAATAAAGGCCCAGAGGCTTGGCTTTCCATCATGTATTGTAAGGACTACATAACCCATTTGAAATGGCTAGGAAATTGTGTGTGTGATGGTGATTGAAGGTAAAAGTGGCATAGCTTTAGGTGGAGGCATGCCATTAAAGGAAGAAAAAAAAAAACTCTGACACATAAATCTTGTGGAAGGTATAGAATACTGATATGTGCAAAGGATACATTTTTAGCAAAGCATACCGTCAGGTGTTGGCCTCGGATATTATATGTGCATAGGTTCGTGAGTCTTTGTGCATGCTAGTGTTAGGGTGGATAATCCAATGAAGTCTTACCAACTCTCAGGTAGCTCAGACTGGGGAGATGACAAAGTCATGCCACCTAAAACATGTCACCAAAAAGCTTCAGCAAAATTCATTTAGTGTGCCAAGTCCTCTGGATCTATCATTTACCCTGCCACCAGTGCCATCTGATGCCATAGCTCAGTTATGTACTTCCTAGTCTAGGCTCAGACATGAAGGGGTTGCACTGAAACTATGTACTGAGGGTATCTACAACCTGGGCAGTTTGTTCTAGGCTGGGGGCGCGAGGGTAAGGGCTGCCTATGGGGTTCTGGCTGTGCTGTACAGTTAGCGTGTACTTAGAGTGTAGAGTTTACCAGAGTGTGTGCCACACAACCCTGTTTTCATGAATAACTTCAGAAAAAAAAAAAAGGTGTTCTATGGCAAATAAGATTTGGACATACTGCACACTGTATTTTTTTCTTATGGAGACTCACAAGGACCATGAGAATATTTAATAAGAGGTTCTTTGCTATCAAGAGGACAGGATTTCCAGGACTTGGTGACATGCTTGATGTGGGGAGAAGGAGGCACATAGAATGGCTCACATGAAGGTGATGACGTGGACTCCCTGACTCATTAAAAGAGGAGGGGGGCAGGTTTGTGAGGGAAGATGAGGAGTTCGTTTCTGACCTGTTACTTTGAGGTACTCATGATTTAGGGTTGGGAGAAGGGTCTGGACCCAGGTGGGTGAGACTTAAATCAAAATGGAAGCTGTGGGACCAAAAAGGACAGAATAGATAAAAATTGGGATGAGAACAGCCCTCAGAAGAACAGTAATGTTCAAAAGGCGGAAAGTGAAAGAAGAGAGGTAGGGGGAAAACTAGGAGAGAGTAATGTCACAGAATTCAAGGAGAAAAGGGTCTCAAAAAAAATAGGGATGTCATTTGCAGGGCCTTCCTCATAGGAAGTCATAAGATAATTTCAGCCAAGAGTAATTAGAAACGTAAACACATAGAAAATACAGTCTCTATCTCTTTCCTTCATGCTACTGAGTTTGCTCTCAAGAGCATTGCATGTGTATAAAAATTTGCAAATTTGGGGAATGCTTACAAGTGCAAATGATTTATAATGTTCCAGTATAATTATTGTTTATTAATATGATTATATCATGTACTATACTTAAGTGCCTCAATTGATATGAACCAAACATACCTGTTTAACCAGAGTCCTAGGTGTCATTCATTTGTTTTATTTCCATTTGCTAACCCACTTCAATTGATTTTCCAATAATTGATATAGACGTTTGAGTAGCCTGAAATGCTTTTTGTAAATGAGATGAGTAATCATTTAAAAATGAATGTCTAGTGACAATATTAAATATTTTTAAAAGCCATCTAAACCTTTGAAATATACTATGCTATTCTTTTCTAGTCATATAAGATATTGTAACAAAGCTTAAATCTCCCATCGACTTAAAAATTACTGTTTCGTAATCTTCTTAACGTACCTCCTATACACGAAACTCTTCAATATTGTAGTGAGTGACATGGTGACAGTATCCTTAGCGGTATTCTTTCTTCCCCAGTAATTTTGTATTACCTTATTTCAGAGCTCTACATGGTAGTATAATCACATTTTATTGTCTTTTAGTAATTCTGGCAAAGTGGTTTTAGAAACACTATGAAATATATGTACTTTCAAAGAAGGAAAGTAAAAACATTCTCTTCAAACTCGTTTAAAGTTTTTAAGTTGGACTAGAAGATTGAGTCCCAAATTGCAAAGTTATGATCAAATTCTAAAATAAGAACGTATTTTTGCTTCTTTTCTTCACTTTGGAAGTTGTAGTTGTTAGTCATTAAGCATCCTGGTTCTAGGGTAAAACTGTCTAGTGTCAGCCTCTGACTTGAACACTTACAAGCCTAGATCATTAATTTTTTTATGTGCCTTTCCAAAAAAATGGAATTACAGTGTTTACACTTCATAGGATAAAAACAATAAAAATGAAATCATCACAGAAAACCAAACATTGCATGTTCTCACTTATAAGTGGAAGTTGAACAATGAGAACATGTGAGCACAGGGAAGGGAACATCACACACTGGGGCCTTTCACCGGGTGGGGGGTCGGGGGAGAGATAACAGTAGGAGAAATAACTAATATAGATGACAGGTTGATGGGTGCAGCAAACCACCATGGCACATGTGTACCTATGTAACAAACCTGCACATTCTGCACGTGTACCCCAGAACTTAAAGTATAATTTTAAAAAATGAAATCATCCACAAAAGTACTTACCATGTGTTGGGAATTATGGAAAGCAAACAACTGCTACATTGAATCATGGTCAATGAGTAAAGATACTACTTTTTTCTTCTTCTGTTTAGCAATTATCATACAAATACAAGCCAGAAAGAAGCTTTTCGTTTAGAACCACGAGAAGTATATTCTATTGATCCATACAACCCAGCAAGTTGATCAGAAGACAAACTGGTGGTATGTAATGAAATGGAGATATTATTAATTTACGTATAAAATTTCCTTCAACTTGTATTTATCAATAAGCATAGCACTCATGGTATATATACGTGCTTCTTACTATTGCACAAGTCTTCAGTAATCATGCATAGCAGTTGTTCATTTACCTACTTCATATTGCCAACTAATGTTCCAATTTTTTAAATCCATTCATCCATTCAATAAATATTAAACTAAATAGCAAAACAACTAAGAATAAAATAAATAAGATGATAAGCATTATATAGAGACATAATAAAGTAGGCAAGGGGGATAAAGAGAACAGGGTGGTTGCAAGGGAAGCTCTTATAAGAGAATGTCGTTTGAGCAAAAACTCAAGGGAAGTAAAGAGGCAGGACCAGGCATGGTGGCTCATGCCTGTAATACCAGCAGTTTGGGAGGCTGAGGCGGGCAGGATCACTCAAGGTCAAGAGTTTGAGACCAGCCTGTTCAACACAGTAAAACCCTGTCTCTACTAAAAATACAAAAATTAGCCAAGTGTGGTGGTGTGCACCTGTGGTCCCAGCTACTTGGGAGGCTATGGCAGGAGAATCACTTGAGCCTAGGAGGTGGAGGTTGCAGTGAGCCAAGACTGCGCCACTGCACCCCAGCCTGGACAACAGAGCAAGACTGCATCTCAAAAAAAAATAATAATAAAATAAAATAAAAAGCCATGCGGCCATATGGGGGAGGAGGATTCCAGAAAGAACAGTAGGTGCGAAGGGCAAAGGCCATAAGGCAGTTTGTGCCAGCTGTGTTGGCGGCACAGCAGGGAGGCCAGTGTGGCCTAGAGTTGTAGAGATGAAATCAGAGAGATGGAGGTGGGATGCAGGGGAGAGGATGATCATACAAAGTCTTGCTATGTCATTGCAATGGGAGGGTGGGAAGGAGAGGATGATTGTATGAAGTCATGGTAAAGAGATTTGTTTTTATTTGGAAGCTTTTAAGGAGAGGAGCAACACATTCACCTTAACTGCTGTGTTAAGAACAGACTGTAGGAAGCCACGGGTGGAAGATAGGAGTCAATGAGGAGGCTGCTGCAATCATCCAGGCAAGAAATTGTCAGTGGCTACCACCAGGCTGTGAGAAGAGGCCAGATTCTGCATGCATTTTTAAGGCAGTGACAATAGGATTTGTTGATAGTTTGTATCAGAATATGAGAGGAAGAGAGCTATCAATAATGACAGGAGGGCTTTTGCCTAAGCAACTGGAAGGATAGAACTGCCATTAATTAACATGATTGAGAATGCAAACAGCAGAATTGGGGAGAAAAATCAGGAGTTCCACTGTGGAGATGTTAAGTGTGGGTGTCTAATAGACTTGGCAAGAAGACAGCTGATGTACAAGTCTGTATTTTGGGCAATTGGTCCAGGCTGGAGATACAAATTTGGGCTTTGTCATTGTGTGGATGTACATAACAATGAGACTGAATAAGATCTCCGAGGAGAAGTCAAAGAGGCTATAGGGAAAAGAAAAGGTCCAAGTGTTGAGCCCTGGATCCTCCAACGTTAGGAGTCATGGAGTGAGAAGGTGCCCACTAAGGAGTGAAGGAGCAGCCTCTGATACTATCCAGAGAAGAACCTCAAAGTCAGGTGAAGAGAGAATTTTAGGGAGGAGGGAGTGATCAACTCTTCTGTTCAGTGTTGCTGGTAGGCCAAGAAAGATGAGCCCTGAAAACTGACCATTGAAATTCAGTAGCACAATTTTTTTTTTTTTTTTTTTTTTTTTTTGGAGACAGGGTCTCACTCTGTCACCCAGGCTGGAGTGCAGTGGTGTGATCTCAGCTCACACTTCCTGGGTTCAAGTGATTCTCATGCCTCAGTTTCCTGAGTAGCTGGGATCACAGGCGAGCAGCACAAAATTTGCTGGTGAACTTGACAAGACAGTTTTGGAAAAGAGGAAGGAGGCAAGAGCCAGACTGGACTGAGCTTAAGAGCGAATGAAAGGAGAGAAATTGCAGCTATCAACTAGAGACAACTCTTACCAGGATTTTTTTCTATAAAATGGAGCAAATAAATAAAGTGCTAGAAAGAGTAAAATGTAAAGTCAACAGAAATATTTTTTAAGATTGGAAAAATAGGAGCTATGCTCTATTCCTATATGCTGATGGGAAGGATCTAGTAGAAAGGGAAAGAGTGACAGCGGAAAGAGAGGCAAGAATTGCTGGAGCAAGGTCTGGGTAAGCTAGGAGGAACAGACTAAGCAGAGGAGCTGACCTTAGCTGTATGGGCTTAGTAACAGGAGGGAGGGCAGAATCTGCAGGTGCAGATGAAGGCAGGTGGGGAGCTGTGATGGGGAGTGAATGTGTGGAAGTTCTCTTCCGATGATTCAGTCTTCTCAGTGAATAGAAAGCAAATTGTTCAGCTGGGAGTGAGGCTGGGAAAGGAAGTATTAGAGAGTTAAGAAGAAAAAGGAAGGCATTAAATCATCAACTAAGAATTGAAGACTGAATTATAGGGAGTACAGAAAGGCGGACAGGCAACATGAGGTGTGCACCTGAGGTTCCCATGAGAAAATGGAGATGAACATTTGAAGGTTTACTCTGTCCAGGGATTATGCAACAGTCTTTCATGCCCTCTCTTACTTAGCCATCAGTACCACTTTGAAAGGTGGGTGTTCTCCCAAGATAATACCAAGATGAAGAAATAATATCCAAGAAAACCTAGGCTAAAAGATTCTCTTGGGCAAGGTCTCAGGGTCAGTCATTGGCAAAGGTGGAATGCAAGCTCATGTCTGACTTTAAACTGTTTTCTCCTACATAATCTATAAAATAAAGATACCAGCTGGGAGCGGTGGTTCACGTCTGTAATCCCAGCACTTTGGGAGGCTGAGGCAGGCAGATCACGAGGTCAGGAAATCGAGACTATCTTGGCCAACATGGCGAAACCCTGTCTCTACTGAAAATACAAAAATTAGCTGGGTTTGGTGGTGCGTGCCTGTAATCCCAGCTACTCTGGAGGCTGAGGCAGGAGAATTGCTTGAACCGGGAAGTTGGAAGTTACAATGAGCCGAGATCACGCCACTGCACTCCAGCCTGCCGACAGAGTGAGATTCCATCTCAAAATAAAATAAAATAAAATAAAGATACCACCTTTGTCCTCTTGGAATTTATTTTAATAAGACAAATAAGACCCATACATATCACAGGTAATAATACATACCATAAACAAGGTATAGAAAATCTGTGATGGCAGTTGAGGAAGAAAAGGTAACTTGCTGCTGGTGAGTCATGACAGGGAGACCATACTAGTGACCTCTAAATCCAAACCAGTAGGGGTGCAGAGTACAGCTAGCACATAAATATTTGTTGAATGAATATATGAATGAGAAACATTATTACTTTCATTTCTCACTCATCTAGATTAATTCATGTTCATATGAATGTATATAAAATGTAGTTATTTGGCCGGGCACGGTGGCTCACACCTGTAATCCCAGCACTTTGGGAGGCCGAGGTGGGCAGATCACGAGGTCAGGAGATCGAGACCATCCTGGCTAACACGGTGAAATCCCATCTCTACTAAAAATACAAAAAATTAGCAGGGCATGGTGGCGTGTGCCTGTAGTCCCAGCTACTCGGGAGGCTGAGGCAGGAGAATGGCATGAACCTGGGAGGCGGAGCTTGCAGTGAGCCAAGATCGTGCCACTGCACTCCAGTCTGGGCGACAGAGCGAGACTCTATCTCAAAAAAAAAAAAAAGTCGTTATTTGTTCCAGATCATCTTATATGAAGAAAGGCCTTTCAATAGAATATCTTCTAATAGATTTGTTGCTTTGTTGGTTATAACAGTTGTAACTGGTATGTAAAGAGAATGTTAGCATTATTGAAACTTCCAGTTGCACCGCTGCTATTCATGCTGCCTCCTAAACAGAAATGATCTATTTCAGTGTGCCTTGTTGCTTGGAATTCAACGGAACATTGATTAGAAAGAAACTGCTCTAACATCAGCAAGTCTCTGTATATGGTCTCAAGACCAAGGATATTATGTCGCAAGCAATCACTTCCTATGTGCACTTATTCTCAAGAAGAACATCTTTATGGTAAAGATGGGAGCCCAGTTTCACTGCCATGTATTCTTCAAGGACTTTCTGAAACCTCACTTGTGAGATGCCTGAAGCCAGGCCATGGCTATAAACAATTACATGGCTCTAAAAGTTTCACCCTTTTTAAGGAAGGCACTAAAAAGAGCTGTCCTGGTATCTAGACCCATCTTCTTTTTGTAAGCAGCATACTAGTGTTGCTATGTGCTTTTGGTTATAATGTGGTTTTAATTATATAAATAAACTATGAAGCATTTTCTGGGGTTATGATGGCCATACCTTTATTAGGAAGAATGGTTTTATTTTGATAGTAGCTTCCTTCTCTGGTGTTGTTAATCATTTCATTTTTACCCTCACTTAGTTTGAGTTTTTCTCACATTACTGTATATACTTTGCCTTTCCATAATCACTCAGTGATTCCAATTTGCACAAGTTTTTTTAAATTATGGGAATCAAGTTTTAATCCTAGAGATTTGATATACAGTTCAAGCTTTGGATGTTTCCTTAGCAGTTTTGTGATAAGCTCTAGTTGCTTGTAAAATTTCACTTAATAATGTGTACATTAGCCATTCAATAAATTGTAATTGTAAAGAAAACATACAACACTTGCCTTATTTTGTTTTTTCTGGAGTCAATGAACTCTTGAGTAACAGAGAATCTTTGGGCTTTAGAGTTCACGATTTAACAGTTATTCATTCAGGATCCCATCACGTGGTCATTTTAGCCAAACTTTCAACCCACAAATTCAATTTCCTCACCCTCAAGACTTTCTCTTATATTTGTCCAGCCAATACCTTCCCCGGCTCACTCATCCTCTCCCACCACACCCTTGATATAGATATAGCTGTTAATTTTCTCTGTTCCAACATTTAAACTATTGAGAAAATAAAACTTTGCTCACTGGTGACCACAAATTTACTCTCTACCTTCCCCTAGACTAAGTATGCTGTTCATCATCTTTTTTCTCTTTTTTAAAATTGTGATTAAAAACATATAACATAAAATTTACCATCTCCACCATTTTTAAGTGTACAGTTCAGTAGAGTTAGGTACATTTACATTGTTGTAAAGCAGATCTCCACAACTTTTTCTCTTATAAAACTAAGACTCTGTATCTATTACATAATAACTCCACATTCCCCCATCCCTTCAGCCCCTGGCAACCACCATTCTGTTTTCTGTCGCAATGAATTTGACTACTCTCAGTACCTCATATAACCGGAATCATACAGTGCCTGTCCTTTTGTGACTGACTTATTTCACTTAGTATAATGTCCTCAAGGTTCATTAATATTGTAGCATGTGTCAGAATTTCCTTTTTAAGGAAAGAAAGAGGCCGGGCGCGGTGGCTCAAGCCTGTAATCCCAGCACTTTGGGAGGCCGAGACGGGCGGATCACGAGGTCAGGAGATCAAGACCATCCTGGCTAACACGGTGAAACCCCGTCTCTACTAAAAAATACAAAAAACTAGCCGGGCGAAGTGGCAGGCGCCTGTAGTCCCAGCTACTCGGGAGGCTGAGCCAGGAGAATGGCTAAACCCGGGAGGCGGAGCTTGCAGTGAGCTGAGATCTGGCCACTGCACTCCAGCCTGGGTGACAGAGCGAGACTCCCTCTCAAAAAAAAAAAAAAAAAAAAAAAAAAAAAAAAAAAAAAAAAGAAAGAAATTCATTGGGTGTATATGCAATTTTGTTTATACATTTTGTGTATCCATTTATCTGTCAGTAGCCATTAGATTGTGTATTAGTCTATTCTTATATTGCAATATAGAAATACCTGAGACTGAGTAATTTATAAAGAAAAGAGTTTTAATTGGCTCATAGTTCCACAGATTGTATGAGAAGCATGATACTGGCATCTGCTCAGCTTCTGGGGAGGCCCCCAGCAAACAGACAATTATGGCAGAAGGTAAAGAGGGAAGCCAGGCATGTTTTACATGGCAGAAGCAGGAGCAAGGGAGAGAGAGGGGAGGTGCCACACACTGGAACAGCACCAAGGGTATGGTGCTAAACCATTCATGAAGGATCCACCCTCATGATCCAATCACCTCCTACCAGGTCCCACCTCCAACAACTGGGGATTACAATTCTACATGAGATTTGGATGGGAACACAGCTTTCTTCTGAGCCCTCCATGTTTTTCCAACCTCTGCCTGTTACCTAATTCCAAAGTTGCTGCCATATTTTCAGGTATCTTTATAGCAATGACCCACACCTGGGTACCAATTTTCTGTATTAGAAATACCTGAAGCTTGGTAATTTATAAGCAAAAGAGGTTTAATTGGCTTATGGTTCCAGGGTCTGTACAGGAAACATGATGCTGATTTCTTCCTGCCTTCTAGGGAGGCCTTGGGAAACTCAAAACCATGGAGGAAGGCAAAGGGGAAGAAAGGTATCCCATACGGTGGGAGCAGGAGGAAGAGAGAGAGGGGGCAGGTGCAACACACTTTTAAACTACTAGATTTGGTGAGAACTCACTCCCTATACAGTACCAAGCTAATCCATTCAAGAGAAATCCACCTTCATGATCCAGTCACCTCCCACTAGGCCCCTCTCCAACACTGGAGATTACAATTTGACATGATATTTGGTGCAGACACAGATCCAAACCATATCAGGTTGTTACCACCTCTTTGCTATTGTGAATAGTGCTTCCATGAGCATGGGTGTACAGATATCTTTTCAGACATTGCTTTCAATTCTTTTGGATCCATATCCAGAAGTAAGATGCTCTTCAGCATCTTTTATTCATGTACAGTCACCAGCACTTTCATTTCCCCATGTTGTCTGTTCACTCACCTCAAGCCATCTATTCTACATTCATTCTTTCTTCCTTCTATTAAGGGATGATGAAAATATCCGAGGGTAATTCTCTCAACTTCCTCTCCCTCCACCCTCCATCATATCTACGTCCACTCACCCTTACAATCATGTCTGTCTTACACTTTTCACAGCCTATATCTTTCTCTCCTCATCCCTTTCTGTCTTTTCCAGGACATTGTTCCTTTAGTTAGACCCTCTCTCATCACTGGCTCCTTCGTTCCACCTCCAAAACTCCTGAAGCCAAGACCTGCTGAGCTGCATGTGACAGAAATCCACCTCACACTGGCTTAAACCAAAAATGAATTTTACTAAATCACATGACAGAAAAGGCCAGGCGTGTAGTTGGCTCTTGTCAAAACAGGGATAGTCAAAGCATGCCTTCAGGAATATCTTCTCCTGCTGCTTTGCCTTGCTGGCTTCATTCTCTGGAAGAAACTCCCTAAAAACCAGCAAAATATTTGCTTACAATGTGAAGTGCACGTCTCATCAGCTTAGCTTTCCAGTACAAAGAGCTTCTCTTGTCCAATAAGTCTTTCAAAAGTCCCTTCAATAGCTCTCATTCTCCAAATAGGGTTACATGTCCCCAAAGGAAGCAATACCTAGGAGCAAGACAGTGAAATAAACACAGGGCAAGGCCTGAGTTGCCTGCCCAGCCTTGGAGATGGGGGTAGGGTTGGTCTACCTCATTGGTTCTCAGGTGGGATGATTTTGCCCTCCCAATGACATTTGGCAGTGTCTAGAGACATTTTTGGTTACTACAACTGGAGGAGAGAAGTGCTTCTGGCCGCTAGTGGGTAGAGGCCAGGGATACTGCTACACATTCTCTAAGGCACAAGACAGCCCTCCAGAACGAAGAATTATCTGGTCCATGATGTCAATAATATGGAGGTCGAGAAACCATAGTCTTCCAGAATCACACTGAACTATGGGAAAAAGGGGATTTCTCAATGGAAAAACCTAGGGGCAAATCCCAGAGGAAGGGACACATTTAGAGCAACAGATATCCACCTTCCCCTCCATCTGAAAACAAATCTTCCCCCAAACCATCTATGTTTCTCTTTTAAACTATCTGTCTACCACCAAATTTTCTGAAAGAGTGGTTGACCTTAGCTGTCTCAACCATTGTAGTCATTCATTCAAGAAATAATTGTAGAACTCCTTCTCTGTGCTAAGCATTATTTTAGGTCATGGGATTTGGCAGTGGTAAACTGACATGTTCTCATGCAGCTTTTATTCTAGTGGGAGAGACACACAATAAGCAGATTTTCAGATGGTAATAAAATGAAAAAATGGTAAGTATAATGTTTTAATCTATATAAAACAAGCAAAAAGGAAAGGAAGTTCTGAATTAATGTGCAATTTTAAATAGTGGCCAAGAAAGGCTCCGTTAAGAAGGTCTCATTTGAGCCAAATAACTCACGGAGATGAGGCAGTAGCCATGCAGACAGATATCTGGGCAAAGATCGTTCTAAGCAAAAGGACTATTAAATGGGAGGAAAAAAACTGAAGAGAAAAACACACCTGCTGTACTTGGAGAAATAATTTGTTTGCATGCTGATGGTAAAAATCCAGCAGAAAGAGGGGTATGATAATGCTGGAGAAAGTGAGAATTGCTGGTTTCCTTGAGCGAGTGAGAGCAAACTGAATCTAGGGCACAAGTGGAGAGATCACCCTTAGACTTAGACTGTGGACAGTATAAATACACTAACAAGAGAGAAGGAAGTTACATGGGCCAAATACAAGAATTTTGGTGGAGCGATGGTAGAAAATTGTAGATCTATTTGATTGTTTCTATTTTCTCAATAAAGAAAGAAACAAAGCTATTCACAGAGATTAGGAATGTTGGAGAAGGTGTCAGAAATAAATGTCAAAAATATGAAATAGTCATTTAGGAGAATGGGAGAATAAATGGATTAGACAAAAAATAGTGGAAATGTCAGGCAGCAGTACAATGGTCCATTTGAAATTCTTTGTTACTAAAGTAAGGCTAGTCATTGTATCTCTGTGTCTTTTCCAGTCACATTCAGTTTCACAGGTATGGGAGCAAAATAATGGAGAATTGATTCAAACCAGGATTGTCGATTTGTCTAACGCCTATAATAAAGCAAGAGAAGGGTGAGGGAGCTAATGGTGGGTGCAAGATGATGATTATAATGACAGAGTATGGAATTTAACCTGGTAGTGATGAAAGTGAAGACACGAAGGAGGTGAGAGGCTGAGAGAGAGAGCGGTAGGATCAATGGGTTGCAGGCACTGAGACAGACAAAGATTGCTGGATTCAGTTTAATGGTAAAAGAGAAGAGTAGGATTGGTGGTTAAAGAGTGGGATCACTGAAATCATTGAGGGTTGCAGTGACAGTGACAAGTTTCAGAGCATGCACATGAGCATTAGTGTCAGAGGAGAATAGAGGACAAGACCACAGGCAGAGAAGAGGTCAAGGCACTTTAAGGCCAGGGATTTGAAAATGCTATTGCTGTGAATATTGAAATAACCAGGGACTGTGGCAGAACTAATAGTGGAGAAGGTGGCCATGAGCCAGGAGCTAAAACCTTCAAGGAATGAGGGGAGAAAGTAGACACTAGGAGATGGATACCAGCAGAAGTGGTAAGGAGTGGCACCTTCTGATAGCATGTGATGGAAAACTGAGAAACTGAGCCTTCTCCTCTTCTCTTTTCCTAAGCCTACTACAATCTGACTGCTTCTCCCATTACTCTGTCGAGAATAACTTGAAATGATGATAGCAAATCCTTAAAAGAATGTCACTGGATGTATTAAAAAGTGTGATAAGTGATATGATCAAAGTAGACATTTCTTCCACTAGAATTTTGGGAGAAAGCCTAATGGAAACCAGTGCGCACAGAAAGACAAATCCTGTATGATACCAGTCATATGTGGACTCTAAAAAAGCTCATCTCATAGAAGTAGAGAGTAGAGTACTGGTTACCAGAGGCTGGGGAAGGGAGAGACAATGGGAGATAGAGACAGATTGGTTAAAGGGCACAGGATCACAGATAGATAGGAGGAATAAATTCATCCTTGAATACTTAACCGTCACCCTAAATCTGTCACTCCTACATCCATATTTCTTATTTCAATAAGTAGCACCACCATCCATTTCTAATCCTGGGGCTAACTCTTGATTGCTTTCTTCTCACCACCAACCTTAAGAAAGGAAGTAACCAATATCCAGTACACAAGCAACTGTTCATTTCATCTCCAAAATCTTTGTTAATTATCCACTTTATCCACCCAGTCAGGGCCGCCATCAAACCTCACTTGGATGTCAGCAAAAGCTCCCTGACTGGTCTCCCCTCTCCATTATTGCCCTATTCTAATCTACCTTCCATACTATACACACATTTACATTTTAAAAATGTATATCCGATCGTCCCTCCCTTTTTAAAAATCTTACGATGGCCTGACATCTCAATTCACGATAAGGAAATTGGTTCTTCACATTCTCTGTACACTGTACACATGGCCTGCAATTGCGCTTCAACACAGAGACCAGGCATTTCATTAGCTGACCTTCCCACACACATTCTTGCAAAGAGGAATAGTCAAGCAGGCTGTTTGGAGGCGAGCTGCCGTCCCACCACCTGTGTCTGTAAGCGCAGAGCCTCGCACGCGGGATCCATCGGAAGCCCAAGCATTGTCAAGCTCTGCTGCTGCACCTGGGTCCGCAACGTGGGCTCTGCCAGAGAAACCCGTTAGAAACAATGCAAATGGGGAGTAAACATGGCCTCGCCCATGAAGAGGAAGCTGTGGTGAAAAGCATTTTGTCCCGGAACCCCGCAGCCCTCCCCATACCCTGGGGCGCGGAGCACAAGGATTGGTCCCTCCTCTTTGTACTGCTCTTTTCCTCTTATTTCAGCTTTCTTCGAGAACAAATCTGGTTTGTAGATGTGCTTGGGGAGAATGGGGGCCTCTTCTCCAAGAAGCCCGGAGCCTGTTGGGCCGCCGGCGCCCCGTCTCCCCTTCTGCTGCGGAGGATCCCTGCTGGCGGTTGTGGTGCTGCTCGCGCTGCCGGTGGCCTGGGGTGAGACGCGGGCGGGCGTGGGGAGGCGCCTGGGCGGACGAGGCACCCGGGGCCCCGCAGGGAACTCGCGTGCCTCGCTGGGCTGCGCTCCTCTGGACGCCCGGGTCCGAAGGCAGTGCGATGGGTGGGCTGAGCGCGCAAACCGGCAGGGCGGCGGGTCTGGGATTCTTCTGCTCACTGGAGACCCTCGCTGCTTCTGGGTAAGCGTGGAGTCCCCATGTGCATGGGGCTTAAGTCGTGACCAGCGCAGAGGAAGGCGCAGATGCTGAGCGGGTGTCGCATGAAATTCCTTGCATTTGTGTATTCACAGTCTAGGCTGGCTATAGCGGAGCGTGGCGTTGATCCTAGCGAAAGGGGACTTGGGGATCCGACAAACCTGAGTTCTGGTCCTAGAAACTTAACTATGAGGCAGCTTAGCACACCTAAGTCTGTTTGCTCTTCTGTAAAATGGGGACATTGATATCTGTGCATTGTGGAGGTGCTGCCTCAGTGGCATAAAGCCTGTCGAGTGTCTAACACAGGGCCTGTCCCCGAGTCCATTTCTATCCCCTCAACCATTGCCTCTGCACTTTGCTCCCAATGGTGTTTAGACAAGCAGTCCTAGGGATGCAGGTATTACCTGACAACTGCCCCACATAGAACTGTCCTCGTTCCCCACCCCAAGCCACCACCGCTATCATCACCCTTGCACTTGATTGATAGCATATTTTAAGACAGATGCATGCCAGGCACTTGGGGATTAGAGGAGTAAGGGCAGCCCCAGAACATGCAGTGTAACCGCTGCAGGTAGAAGGAACAGTAGATATGTTTACAGTTCGCATTTTAGGGATGTGTTTAGTGCAAAATAAACCCTATTATTATAACTACTATGGAAATTTTGAGGCCACATCTCTTCCTTTTTCTTAACTTCACATAGGTAAACATCTTCAATTAGAACCCTTCTATTATTATTTTTGGGCTCCCCAGAAGTCTTCTTGTTTGCCTAGACTCACTGGCAACATCTCAATTGAAGTGACAGTCTTGGTTGTTCCTGTCCAGCCTCTTCTGACAACTCCAGGTTCGCCCTTCTCTGCTACTAGACATTTTGCATTCTTTATTTGAGTGTTCCTTCTTCTCTAAAAGAGTAAAAAATAAAATAAATTAAAACCAAGTTCCCGCAAGAGTTGTTATTACTATTTGATCTCCTTAGGCACCAGAAAGTAACCTGTCAGGTGAAGAGATATGATAAAACTTACAATTTTATTTTTAGGAGAGAAGCATGCCCAGTAAGTTAAGCAATCTGTTGTCAGTGCTTAAGAATTTGTGTCATCCTTGTGAGTACTGACCCTCTTCTTACTAGAATGTTGTTTTAGTTTGCCTATGTTGATTAAGTTACTGTTATAAACAATCCCAGACACTATTAATTGCAAAAATAAAAAAAATTACTGAGGTTATCACAATAACCTCCAAATGTGAAACAGCCTAAACTATACTACCTGGAAATTTTCTTGCTGACATAATTTAAATTTTAAAATGCTGATGGATGTTTCCAGTGTGCACGGTCCTTTAGAATTTTAAAGAAGTATAAGAGCTATGCACCCAAGGTATATGCATGTAGAAGTAGGTGGTGGAGTTTTATGAAATCTACTTATTAGGAAGCCAGTGTTCGGCTTTTTCCAGCTTCTGCTACTTACCAGCTGGGGTCTTGGACCCAGTAAGTTAAGTCACATCACTGAGTGTCCACATGTATAAAATGAGCATAACTGACATCCTGATCTCTGAAAGAGGTATTTTGAAAATCAGATGGTGTAATGCATGTGACAGTGTTTTGTAATCTGAAAACCCCCATGCATATCTGAAAAATCATGACTAAGAAGTCATGCAAGACTGCAGGATCACTGAAAAGGGAGAAGTCTTAGCTCCTACGATCAGGAAAGTGTGAGTGAAAGGTGTATGGATTTACTAGCACTTAAAGAGTGAATCCAGAAACAGTTTGCATAGGACAGTTTATGGGGATATTTATTTCTATACAAAACATAGCAGAGGAACTAGGATTGTTTTGTTATTATGATTAACTCACAGTACCCGTGAAGTGGTATAGGGCTATTTGAAAGAGGACTTAGATTAGCTGCAAATAGATATTGCAAATGTAGGACAACCACTGAAAAAAGTGAAAAAAAGAGTGATAATTATATGTGAATAAGGAAGAGAAAATTGCATCATATAAAATGCTCAGTTAAAACAATAAAGAGGGCCAGGAACGGTGGTTCATGCCTGTAATCCCAGCACTTTGGGAGGTTGAGGTGGGTGGACCATCTGAGGTCAGGAGTTCGAGACCAGCCTGGCCAACATAGTGAAACCCTGTCTCTACAAAAATACAAAAATTACCGAGGCATGATGGCGGGTGCCTGTAGTCCCAGCTACTCGGGAGGCTGAGGCATGAGGCTTGAGAATCGCTTGAACCTGGGAGGCAGGGGTTGCAGTGAGCGGAGATCATGCCATTGCACTCCAGCCTGGGTGACAGAGCGCAACTCCATATCAAAAGAGAAAGAACGGAGGAAGGAAGGAAGGAAGGAAGGAAGGAAGGAAGGAAGGAAGGAAGGAAGGAAGGAAGGAAGGAAGGAGAAAAGAAAGGAGGGAGGGAGGGAAGGAGGAAGGAAGGAAACCAATAAAACAATAAAGGGCAGGAAAAGAATGGAAGACAAAAAGTAGAAACACAGAACAAGAGAACAAAGGCAACAAATAGAAACCAGTAACAAACACTAAACCAACCATATCAACAATAATTTTGAGTGCCAATGATCTAAATGCACCATTTGAAACAGAGATCATCAGAGTGGATCAAGAAACAAGACCCAACAATATATTGTGTACAACAAGACCATTTTAAATATAGACGACATATATTAAAAGTAAATGGATAAAGATATACCATGCTAATGCTAGTTATAGAAAGCAGGAGTAACTGTGTTAATTTCAAACACAGCAGACTTCCGACCAAGAAAAATTATTAGGGATAAAGAGGGGCATCATATAATGATAAAGGGGCCACTTATCCAAGAAGACATAATAATATCCCATACGTATGCACCTGACAGAGAGACAAAATATGTGAGGCAAAACCCATAGAACTGCAAGGAGAAATAGATGGATTTGCTATCATAGTTGGAGACTTCTATGATATCTTTCTGATATCAGAAAAGGTGCTGAAGTCTTCTTATCAGAAATGGGCAGATTCAGCAGGCAGAAAATCCATAAGGACATACTTGAACTCAACAGCACCATCAATCCACTTGGATATAATTGACATATATAGGTGACTTCATCCAACAGCAGCAGAACACATATTCTCCGGCTCACATTCATGGGGATAGACCACATTCTGAGCCATAAAATAGTACGCAAATTAAGCTTTACCAGGCAGTGTTTAGCATAGGGTGAACTCTGGCGCCCTCATCTGGTCCTCATGTAGGATCTGGTTTGGTTATCCCTGCGAGGTAAAGGTGCAAGATAGAAGGGAAGTTCCAACTTGCTTTCTGTGCTCTGTGATGTATTTTGGTTTACATATGCTCAGATGAGTGGATGTATGATTTATATTATCTATTTTAATCTAAAATAACCTTCACATTTGGACAGGTAACATCAAAAGTGTCCTACACAGAAATACTGGGTGAAGATCCCTGTAATAAAACCAACTCCAGAAAACAAGAAAATGGCAGAGTTGACAATCCCTCTCACCCTCCCCGCAAAGACACATGTATACACATTTTTTGTCAGAGGCATTAAGAGGAAGAAATGCTGTCAGTCTAATCACAGCTGATCACAACTTGATGAAACCAAAAAATCTAGAAAGTATCATGAAGACAGTTGACATACAGCTTTACATTCACTACTGTGACCAGAGAAACTCACTGTGGCTGTTTTTTATCCCATTAGATGTCAACTAATGATTGTGTTAAGTCATAATGATTAACAAGGCATTTAAAATATTTATTTTATCTGTATTACATTTCAAAAAATTTATATTGAGACATAAAATTTATGTTTGAGTACATATATAATTTATAAATTTATATATTTTGAAAGTGCATGCTTTTTTTTTTTTAAACTGAAAGAGGTGCCTAAGCAAAGCAAGTGCAAGTCTATTCCTTAAAGGGTAAGTGTGCAGAATGGAAAGCAGGAGTGTTCTTTGCGTTGACAGCTCATATTTCAACAGACATGAAAGTGATTATGTGTTAATTGTGTGTATAGCACAGAATAAATCAACTTGCTTTGAATGGAAGATCTGAATCAGGAGAATGTGAAAGTGGGCTGAGTCATATAAGACAAAACCGAAAAGGAGATAACAATATATACCCACTAGAATGGCTAACTTTAAAAAGATTGACTAAGCCAAGTGCTGGCGATAAGGTGGAGCAACTGGAATTATAATATACTGCTATTTGGCAGGTAAAATTATAACATTAACTTCAGAAAATAGTTAAACAGCTTCTTAAAACCTTAGACACACACCCTGTCATGTTACTCAGCATTTTACTCTTAGTTTTTTACCCAAGAGCAATGAAATCATATGTCCACACAAAGACTTGTATGTGAATTTTCATACCAGTTTTGTTTGTAATAACCAACAAGTGGAAACAATCCAAATGTCCCTGAACAAGTGAATGGATAAACTAAATTAAGATATATTTATACAATGAATATCACTCAGCAACAAAAGGAAACAATTTTTATATGTGCAGCAATCTAGATGGATCTCTAATTATGTTGTGTAAAGGCTAAAACATTAAAAAAAAAAACCGAGTGATTTCCCTTATACAATAGGATATGAACGAAGTGATTCAGGTTATATGAAATTTTAGAAAGTCAAATCAATCTGTAGTAAGAGAAAAGCACCTGAGTGATTTCCTTTATACGATAGGATATAAACGAGGTGATTTGGGTTATACGAAATTTTAGAAAGTCAAATCAATCCGTAGTAAGAGAAAACACGTTGGAGGTTGCCTAGGGAAGGAAGTGGATGTTTGGATGGATTACAGAAGGACATGAGGGAACTCTGTGGGGGTGGGGTGTATGATGGAAATGTTTATTGTCTTCATTTTGGTGATGGTTTCACAATGCATACATATAAGTAATCGAATTGTGTACTTTAAATACTAATCAATAATTGTATATAATATATCTTAATAAAGCTACAAAAACTTTTTAAAATTATGGTAGGTCTTCAGTTTATGGAGTTTATATTAATATATTTATCATAGGAACTAGCCGCAATTGACGGATTGGTAATAAAGGAGGGAAAGGAAATTATATCAAGCTTTCTTTGTTGAAGGCTCATATATTCCTTTTTTGAGCTATTATACAACTTTACTTTTTATAATTACCTACACTATTCATATACTACTATGCAGGTAAGAATATTATGTAAGTAAGGGGAAGGAACTTCTTTCCAAGAATGGTTCATTCAATTTGTTTTGTTACTTTAGGTCTTGTTCTATCCTTTTGTTGCAAGCTTTGCTGTGACATTTACCCTCTCTTAATACAGCTTTTGGCACTAGGCGCTTCACTTGGAATTTCTTCCTTTGTCCAGCATCAATGGATAAGACAAATATCGAAATTGTATTTCATCCCATGTATCAATTAGAGGAAAGGTGAATGCATAACACTGAAAATAACAGGAACTGGTTTACTCAGTTTTTTTTGTTTTTTTGTTTTTGTTTTTTCGTTTTCTTTTTACAGTGGTTCTCAAAGTGCTGTTATCTATCAAAATCAGCTGTGAAAATTTTTAAAAATGTAGACTCCTGGGCTCTAAACTAGACCAACTAAATCAGAGATTTGGGGGACATAGCTTGAATTCTTGACTTTTTTTAAGTTTTATAAGTAATTCTTCATTTGTTGTTCTTTGCAACAAATATGCATTGAGTGCTTATAATTAAGTGTTAAGCACCAGGACTAGGTATTAATTTAGAGGTACAAAAAACACATCATCTCTTGCCTTTAAATTATTCATGTCTAATATCTGTTGAGAGAAATAGATCCTTCTAAAAGCCCACAAAGATAAAAGGCACAAATTGTAATAACAAACAATGCCAAATCCCTAAGAGGGTCAGGAAAGGCTTCAGATGAGATTGGGTGTGTTCAGGGTGGTATGGACATAGACAGGCCAGGGAAGGCTTCGATAAGAAAGTACCGTTTTAGCAGACACCTGGAGGAAGAATCAAAGTCAGAGCAAAGATAAAAGTGCGTCACACAGAAGGAATGTCATAGACAGGGGGAAAATGTGTGTCTTCGGGAAACTGAAAAAGGGGAAAGGGCCACACCTTGGTGAGGGGACCAAGTGGCACGAGATGAAGCAGGAAACATAGACAAGGGCATCCTTGTTTAACAACTGCTGGCTTAATAAAGCAAATGTGTGATGATGGATACAGGCTGTCTGGGAAAAATAAGTGAGAAATATGAGCTTTCTTGGAGCATCATCCTTTGCTTCAGTAGAAAGCACAGAGTTAGGCTTCCAATTCTGACTAAAGCCGTTGTCAACAGGGAAAAGGCAACCTTAGCAATTCTCCTGTCTGTCCGGGATCCCGTGGGCACTATGATGGAGCTCATGAGATGCAGAAGAGAAGTCCCAGGCTGAATCGGGGGCACGTTCACTCAGGAGAGCTGAGGTCCCCAATCACTGAGGTCATCCAGTGCATTCCCAACAACATAGGCTCATTCTAAACTAGCTCTGCAAAGGAGCAGAAAATAAACTCTTGGAAGCAAAGCAAGCACTCCCACTTTAGCAGAATGATAAAATTTAACTCTTAGAAGTCCCCCGCCTTTTCTAAGGGTAATAATCATAAGTATAACTTATGAAGTGCTTCTGTGTATGTGAGAGCATATACTACTTTTGATTCTTCCTACAAACCTGGTAGGAAAATATTACTCCCTTTATGAAGATGAAACTGAGGCTCAGCAAGATTAAGCAGTTTGCCTAAGACCTCATAGCCATTAAGTAGAAGACATTGGGTTCAAAGTTCAATCTATGAACCCAACATTTTTAACGCTATATACCATTCTCTTTTTGTATTAGTTTTCTATTGCTGCTGTAACAAATTTCCACAAACTTAGTGGCTTAAGACAACAGAAATGTATTCTCTTCCAGTTCTGGAGACTGACGTCTAAAATAGATCCATAGGGCTGTGTTCCTTGTGGAGGCTCCAGGGGAGAAGGGGTTTTCTTGCTCTTTCCAGTTTCCAGGGTCTGCTTCCATCCTTTGGCTCATGGCCTCCTTCTTCTACCTTCCAAACCAGCACCATAGTGTCTTTAAATATCTTTCTTCTGTCTCCTTTCACCCTCTTACCTCCCTTTTATGAGGACCCTTGTGATTACATTTAAGGCCCACCTAGATAACCCAGGATAATCTGTACATCTCAAGATTCTTAATCACATCTGCAAAGCCCTTTTACCATTACAGGTAACATTCACAGGCTTCAGGGATCAGAACATGGATGTCTTTGAGAGGTCCTTACTTAGCCTACCACATCTTTCCATATAGATTCTCAAAATTTTAACTGAGCCTAATAGGGGAGTTCATTACCATTAGGGTCCAGTTTAGTAGCAAGTGCTTCCTTTAAGTGAAAAGGTGAAAGTTGTCCACTTAATAAGGAAAGAAAAACATTGTATGTTAAAGTTGCTAAGACCTAAGGTAAGAAGGAATCTTCTAACGATGAAATTGTGAAGAAGGAAAAATAAATCTGTGCTACTTTTGTGGTCACATTTCAAACTGCAAAAGTTACAACCACAGTGCATGCTAAGTGCTTAGTTAAGAGGCGAAAGGCATTAAATTTGTGGGTGGAAGATGTGAACAGAAATGTGTTCTAGTTGACAGCTATCAGGTTTGGTACTATCTGAGGTTTCAGGTATTGGCTAATGTCTTGGAACATGTCCCCCACAGATACGTGGGTGACTACTCTATATTCAAAGTAAGCACTTATATATTGGGGAGTAGATCTCCCAACTCATTATTTATTTTTTATTTGTCCCACAAATAAAGTAAACAAAGTAGAATTTTAGGCAAGATTCATTTCTAGAGATAGAGATATTTTATTATAATAAAGAAGGTTGCTCTACCATAAAACATAGCAATTTAACTTTTTATAATCCTGATAACCTCAAAATATATAAAATAATAGATGGACAACATTATAAAAAGAAATAGACAAATGTACAATAAATAAAATATTTTAGTACAACTCATTTAGTATCTAGTAAACCAAGTAGTCCCCCCAAAATCAGTAAGCATCTAGAAGATTTGAATAAATATTAACAGATTGGATTCACTGACTGATCTCATTACAAGAAAGAATTATGCATGATGATGGGAGAGATGAAGCCACAGCACAGGCACTTACTGATTAACTAAATTTTGAAGCTGTGAAATGCAGCTCCTCCTTTAGTGAGAGATGATATAAATAGCTTAGTTGCCTTCAAACTAGCAGAGACTTTTTGAATGGATGTATGTTGATTTTTTAAAAAGGAGCTTATTTCTGAGGCATCTTTTAAAGCAGGTTTCCTCAGCCCCTGGGCCATGAACCGGTACTGTCCGGTGGCCCGTTAGGAACTGGGCAGAACGGTAGGAGGTGAGCAGCCAAGTATTACTGCCTGAGCTTCACCTCCTGTCAGATCAGTGGCAGCATTAGATTCTCATAGGAGCAAAACCTCTATTGTGAACTGTGCGTACGAGGAATCTAGGTTGCATGCTCCCTATGAGAATCTAATGCCTGATGATGTAAGTGGAACCGTTTCATCTCAAAACCGTTCCCCTGCACCCTCCATTCCAGGAAAAATTGTCTTCCACAAAACCAGTCCCAGGTGCTAAAAAGGATGGGGACCACTGTTCTAAAGGAATCAGTCCTTTTGCTATTATTATTATTATTAAGATGGGATCTTGCTCTGTCACCCAGGCTGGAGTGCAGTGGCACAATCTTGGCTCTCTGCAACCTCTACTCCTGGGTTCAAGCAATTCTCCTGCCTCAGCCTCCCGAGTAGCTGTGCACAGGCACGTGTACAGGCACATGCAATCATGCTCTGCTAACTTTTTGTATTTTGGGAGAGACAGGGTTTCACCATGTTGGCCAGCCAGGTCTCAAACTCCTGACCTCAAGTGATCCACCCACCTTAGCCTCTGAAAGTGCTAGAATTACAGGCATGAGCCACCACTCCTGCACCCCTTGGCTATTACTGAAGTGTTCTTTTTCTTTTTTGATCACATCTATGTAGTATATTGGAGAGAAAGAAAGTAGAATGGGAATTTCAACAGGGTCACGGTGGCTCATTCCTGTAATCCCAACACATTGGCAGGCTAAGGTGGGCAGATGACCTGAGGTCAGGAGTCGAGACCAGCCTGGCCAACATGGTAAAACCCCGTCTTTACTAAATATACGAAAATTAGCCAGGTGTGATGGTGGGCACCTGTAATCCCAGCTACTCAGGAAGCTGAGGTAGGGACAATTGCTTGAACCCACGAGGTGGAGGTTGTAGTGAGCCAAGATAGCGCCACTGCACTCCAGCCTGGGTGATGGAGCCAGTCTCTGTCTCAAAAAAGAAAAAAAAAAAGTATGGTAATTTCTTCATTAACTTTGATGCTGCTATGGTCTTGATCTCCAGGTCAATGCAATGCCCCGGAACAGCTTCCATTTGCCAGGCCTACCGAACTAATTGATGAGTCTGAGTTTTCCATTGGGACACATCTGAAGTATGAATGTCGCCCTGGTTATTATGGAAGACCGTTTTCTATCATCTGCCTAAAAAACTCAGTCTGGACAAGTGCTGAGGACAAGTGCATACGTAAGTAACTCTGGAGTGGGAACCCCTCTGTCAGTCAAACATCTGTAAGATCTGATTCAATTTGTTCAAATTTTGTGACTGAGTTGCATATGACAATTAGTTTGCCAAGGTGCAAAATATGTAAGAGAAGTATTCTTGTAGATCATACCTTGTTACTGCTTTGAGTTACTGGAGCCTTCATTACAAGTTTATTTCATGAGAAACAGCCATCACAGGACATGATTGAGGGGAAATCCCCATTCACTGGGGGTCTCCCATTTACATGACTAAAATTAAGTAATGAATGACTTGGGACAAGAATGGGAAGTGGATTAAATAACTCAAAGATGTGATAATCTTGGGCTTTGAGATCTTTGGATTATACCAGTTGAATTGAATTACAGATAATAACAAAGTTTACATTTTTCTGGGAGGCATAATATGGGAATGAAACAGATCTGAAAGGGAAGTTTTTTATGAAAGGGAGCTGATCCCAAGGTAGTCTAGTGAGTTTCCTCAAGGTAAGAAAATCTATGGAAACATCAGAACTGCATGTGTTCAGTAAGCTACAGGCAGGTTGAGACCTTATGTACTAAAAAAAATTTGCAGTTTACTCTACGTGGCTCCAAAATTCTGTTTCTTTCCTGTAGGTAAATCATGTCGTAATCCTAGAGATCCTGTGAATGGCATGGTGCATGTGATCAAAGACATCCAGTTCGGATCCCAAATTAATTATTCTTGTACTGAAGGGTGAGTTGGCAGCAACATCTCTTGGTTCAAGAGTTCTAGTACAGCCATACTACCTTCTAGTCACATCTCAGAAAGGACAACTAAGCTATTACCATCTGCTCTTTAAAGGCTTCAACACAGGTGTTTAGCTCCTGACTGAAATGAGCAAAGGTATGACAAGATCAGGGGAAAATCATCTGTATCCTTGCTGGAAACCAAGGCTGTGCAAATATGAAAAGTGTGACATTCATTGGGTGAGAAGGACGAAAATGGGGGAGAGTATAGTCAAAACACACAAACAGCCTTAACCCGGAGTAGACATTGCTGGAAAAAAAGGAAGGCCATTGAGTAGCTGTGTGAGAGAAATCTTAATGCTCATAGCACAAGTAGCTTGCTAGGGCTGCTGTAACAGAGTACTCCAAAATGGGTGGCTTAATACCAATGAAGTTTTTGGAGTTCTGTTCTGGAGACTGAAAGTGCAAAATCAAAGTGTTGGCAGAGCCATGCTCCCTCTAAAACCTGTAAGGATGAATCCTTCTTTGCTTCTTCCAGCTTCTGGAGCCCTAGGCCTTCCTTGGCGTGTGGCAGCAGAACCCCAGTTTCTGTCTCTGTCTTCACATGGCTGTCTTCCCTCTGGACCTCTGTCCTCACATGCTGTTCTCCTGTCTGTGTATGTCTGTGTCCAAAGTTCTCTCTTTTAATAAGGACACCAGTCATATTGGATTAATGCCCACACTAACAACTTCATCTTAACTGGATTGCCTCTCCAAAGACCACATTTCCAAATAAGATCACATTAATAAGCACTGCGGATTAAGACATCAATATATTTTGGGGGTGAGGGGGATACAATTTTCATTCATTGCTGGTAGGAATGCAAAATGGTACCATGACTTGGAGAGAGAATTTGGCAGTTTTTTTAATAAAACTAAACATACTCTTACAATATTATCCAGCAGTTATCCTTTTTGGTATTTATCCAAAGGAATTGAAAACTCATGTTCACACCAAAAAAAAAAAATTCTGCACACAGATGTTTATAACAGCTTTATTCATAATTGCCAAAACTTGGAAGCAATCAAGATGTCATTTAGCAAGGGAATGGATAAACTGTGGTACATCCATACAATAGAATATTATTCAATACCAAAAAGTAAATGAGCTATCAAGCCATGGAAAGACACAGAGGAACCTTTTAGTGAATCTTTTTTCACTGCCACTAAGTGAAAGAAGCCAATCTGAAAGGTTACATAACATATGATTCCAAGTATATGCCATTCTGGAAAAGGCAAAACTATGGAGATAGTGAAAAGATCAGTGGTTGTTAGGGGTTAGGGAAGAAGCAGGGATGAATAGGCAGAGCACAGAGGATTTTGAGGGTAGTGAAACTACTCTGTATGATGCCATAACAGTAGGCACATGTCATAATAAATTTATCCAAAGTCGTATAGTGTACAATACCAAGAGTGTACCCTAATATAAACTATGGACTTGGGGTGACCATGATGTGTCAGTGTAAGTTCATCAGTTGCAAAAAATATGTACCACCCTGGTGAAGGATGTTTATAATAGGCGAGGCTATCCATGTGTAGGGGCAGGGAGTACATAGGAAATCTCTGTATCTTCTGTTCATTATTGCTGTGAACCAAAAACTGTGCTAAAACAGAAAGTCTATTTTTTAAAACGGCATAGACATAAATACACAGGCACATGTGCATAAACATACATGCACACAAATAAGTACAGGTAAAACAGGAAATTTGAACAAAATGTGTGGATTAGAACTATGTCAATATCTTAATGTTGATGTTGCACTATTGTTTTGCAAAATGTTATTATTAGGGGAAAATTGAGTAAAGTGTACCTGGGATCTCTCTGTACTATACCCTGCATGTGAATCTGATTATCTCAAAATAAAAAGTTTTTTTTAAGTTCCTACTATATTTCCAAGGGGATGGGCTTCCCCTCAGATCACTACCCCTTTTCCGGGAGCAATAAAGTAATCTTCCTTGGAACGTAGCAATCTGTAACAAATCAAAGTGCTATAACTACTCATGGTCCCATATGGAAAATATAATCCTGCTAAAATTTCTCTCTCTCTGCCTATATCAGTGATACTTTACATCCTCCACTTTGGAATGCTGACCCCATTCATTCGGAGTTGGAGTCTTCCATGTGGCTACCTTTAAGCTTTGTGCTCAAATAAACTCTATCCTTAAATATATTTTCTGGATCTCATTATTTAAGGTTGAAAATATGCTAACCGCTGGGTGCAGCGGCTCATGCCTGTAATCCCAGCACTTTAGGATGCCGAGGCGGGTGGATCACCTGAGGTCGGGAGTTCAAGACCAGCCTGACCAACATGGAGAAACCCCGTCTCTACTAAAAATACAAAATTAGCCAGACATGGTGGTGCATGCCTGTAATCCCAGCTACTCGGGAGGCTGAGGCAGGAGAATCACTTGAACCTGGGAGGTGGAGGTTGCAGTGAGCCGAGATCGTGCTATTGCACTCCAGCCTGGGCAAAAAGAGTGAAACTCCGTCTCAAAAAAAAAAAAAAGAAAGAAAGAAAGAAAAAGAAAAAAAGAAAATGTGTTAACCTAAATAATTTGCAAAATTTGTTTTTTATTCTCATTTTTTCCTAACCCATCCACCTGGTTCAAGGCACATAGATTAAGAAGGAAAATGGAAATGGGACTAATATCCCAGGCTTCACTGTCCCTCTTTGGGCTCTGGGGAGGAGACTCCCAAAAGTCTAGACATGTTTGCCCGCATGCTGTATGTGGTTTCTGGCAACGAAATGATCATGGCTTTTCCTGAACCATGGCTTAACTTTGTGAATCCACAACTCTCTCTTCCCTGGGAGATCCAAAAAGATAGGGTAGGATGTAAAGGCTTCAATCTGTTCAAATGGATATGAGAGCTTCCCTTACAATAAGTAGCATGGATTTCCTCTCTCTGCTTTACTTCCTCATAAACATTCTGAATGAGAGGTGTTCAAACTATTATTTGTTCAGTCGCTTAATCTACTTTGAGGGACAAGTTTAATAAATTAAAATATTTTTCTATCTGTTCCCCTTGATCAGTGAACACAAAGTTATCTTTTGACTCATATTTAAAATGTTCAGTACTACAGCACTGAACAATAGTATGGAAGAAAAAAAATGCCAACTTAAATTTGAACTTGCTTCACCATTCCTATCCCAACCCCCATGATTAGAAAATCAAAAAGAACACTTTGAGAAATAACCTCAGTGAGGTCAAAAGCCAGAGGAGTCTCCAGGATCCCTTATTCCTAAGACAAATAGACAGAAGGAGGCGCACATATAGGATTGCAGCCCTTCTTCACTTCATTTGTTCACATACTTCATACTTGTGTGTATGTCTGTTGGCAGTGCAATTGAAAATGATTTCATTTTTGGTGGTATACTAGAAAGCATTAAAAAACAAAATGAGGCCGGGTGTGGTGGCTGTAATCCCAGCACTTTGGGAGGCTAGGGTGGGTGGATTACTTGAAGTCAGGAATTCAAGACCAACCTGGTCAACATGGTGAAGCCCATCTCTACTAAAAATGCAAAAATCAGCCAAGTGTGGTGGCAGGCACCTGTAGTCCCAGCTGCTCAGGAGGCTGAGGCAGGAGAATCTCTGGTTGCAGTGAGCTGAGATCGCACCATTGCACTCCAGCCTTGGCGACAAGAGTGAAAATCTGTCTCAAAAAAATAACAACAACAACAACAACAAAATGATATTGAAGTCATTAATAAGTACATCATAAATCACTACTATAATGCAACGGTGCATCAAGTGTCTTCAGAAGCACCCACTGTTGTCTCACTATTTATTTGATCTCCATTTGGCACTGTTTTGTTGTTTGAATAAAGCTTTATGTTGCCAGGTTTTCTTACATGCTCATAAAGCAAAGTTCTCCGCTAAACCAATAACCATGACTGTTATTTGATATTGCTTCATTCCTTCATGTATAGTACTATCAAGTTTGACCCTACCCTCACTATGACTAGTTTCACCCAACCATCTATCACAACAGAGTCTAAGGTGACGTAAAATAAATGTCATAAATTATTCCACATTTATGGCACACTTTGAACAGTTTGAGATATACTAATTGAGAATTGCTGACTTTAATATTTTAAGTATAAAATGAGTGCTCAATTCTTTTTGGTCAGCCTGGATTTCCTTTGCTTCTAGTTATGAATCCCCTTCCTTCCTTCTTTCCTTCCTTCCTTCCTTCCTTCCTTCCTTCCTTCCTTCCTTCCTTTCTTTCTCTCTTTCTTTCTTTCTCTCTTTCCTTCTTTCTTTCTTTCCATCCATCCATCTTTCTTTCTTTCTTTCTTTCTTTCTCTTTCCTTTTTTCTTTCTTTTTTCTTTTTTTTTTTTTTGGAAACAAGGTATTGCTTTTTTGCCCAGACTGGAGTGCAGTGGCATGATCAGCACTCACTGCAGCCCCAACCTCCCCAGCTCAAGCAGTCTTCCTGCCTCAGCCTCCTGAGTAGCTAGGACTGCAGGAATGTGCCACCATGCCTGGATTTTTTATAAATTTTTTGTAGAGACAGTGCCTCACTGTGTTGCCCAGGCTGGTCTTGAACTCCTGAGCTCAAGCAATCCTCCTGCCTCAGCCTCCCAAAGTGCTGGAATTACAGGGGTGAGCCACTGTGAATGGCCTATTTTGGCCTTCTTTGATGAATCTTGTTGACAAAAGCCCATCCATGCATCCATACATTCACACTTTTAAGGCAAAGAAATACATGCAACACGGCTATATACACACACATATACATGTATATATATGACAGCTTCCCTGCACTCAGGAAGTTTGTGTTATCTTTTAAAAAATGAAATTTGTAGGAAAAACTGTAATTCATCTTAGATTTGCATAAAAAACTGTCATAAGGTAATAAAGAAGAGAAAGCTCATCCAACTGAGAAGGTAAGAAAAAGAAAGTCCAAAAGTCCCAAGAAGAATGTGAAACTTGGGAAGGTGACAGATAATCCTTTGACAAGTGGAAAATGTCCCTCTGAATTCTGTAACAGTGTAATCTCTGGAAGTAGTAATTTAATTGGATAGTTGACCTGTGTCTTTGGAACCTAATATTCCTTATTTTTTGCCTCTAGATACCGACTCATTGGTTCCTCGTCCGCCACATGCATCATCTCAGACAATACTCTCATTTGGGATAATGAAACACCTATTTGTGAGAGTGAGTTGAAATATCCCTTCCTATTTCTTTTACTGATACATTCTAATTTTTCTCTGGAATAATAAAAATCTTAACCGAATTCCTTCTCTGCAATCTGTCCTTCACATGGCTGAAGACAGCGGTAATGTTCTCGAATATTCCTACAGCGTTCCTGGCAACCCTTTCCTTAAGTTCTTCCTTATCCTGGGATGTGTCTTTTCTAATTCTGGGGGCTTAAATACATAAAATCCTTCAAACTTGATTCTACTTCAATAAATTTGAAATTATGGTGGTTCTACCACCTCCAGTATAATAATCATCCTGCTTGGCGAATCAGTAAAGATTTTTAACATTTATGCTCTTCAAGATTAGTGAAGCTGCGAAAGAACCTGGACTCTCACGCACCACGAGGTCAACATATCCTCTCAAAAGGCACCATGCACTATTAACCTCAGAAGTGGGCATATATTTTAACCTACTTCTTAGAATTTATACTTACAAAATAATCACACACTTTTTAAAGCAGTTTGGTATAAACTTTTCATTGCAGCATCATTTATATTAGTTAAAATGTTAAAGCAACCTAAATATTTTAAACTATGATTTGGAAATAATCTACTAGGAGGAAAAAGATGTGTTCAAATGACCACTATAAAGAATTCCCGAAGAAACATAAAATAGCTACGCAGAATGGAAAAAAATATATCCATACACTGGCATGGTATTCAGCCATAAAAAAATGATAACATAAAGAAGCACTTAATGACTAGAAAGAGATGTATTTTATGTGGAAAAAGAATCAGATGAATGGCATATATGGCAAGATCTCATTTTATTAAAAAGTAATACACCTATGTAGTGGAGGGCCAGGCTGAGGCTCAGTGAAATATAGTGTATAATATCTTTGTCTTACTGTTCTCTTTAGATAGCTTGGGGACTTGTCTTCTTTTCTTCTTGGCATTTAAAAATGTTCCTTTTACTAGAAAGTTTATGAGCTTCAGAATCTAAATTTACAAATGACATTGGTCACACATTTATTGCTGTTTATCCACTTTAAGAAACAATTTTGTTATTTTGTAAAACAAATTGGGAAACCTTTCATCTTATTTGAAATCTATAATAAGATAACATGGAATTGGAATAGAAATTTTCTTGGAAATATGAAAAAATAGTAAAATAGAGAAAACAAAAATATAATAATACACCTATACCTATATCTATGTTTTTATCTCTGTTTCTAGTTCTGTAAACTCTCTATATCCAAATCCTGGTAAATGACTTCAAGTCTTCTTGGAGAAGGCTAGGGGAAGGTACCAGGTGCTTCCTCAAAAGGATCCAGTCTCCCATCTGTTTGTGCTTCTCTGGGTCTATAAACTGTTCAAGTCTAGGAATTGTTGATGAACAATGAACTTCTTTTGCAGTAATTCAAGTCAGACTCTTATTCACTTGACCTAAATCTCTTCCGCTTATACACATCAAGAAACACTTTAGTCAGCTATCCATCTATTTCAGTTTCAGAGACTCTATGATCAATTAGCCCTGTAACAATATTGTCTTCAGTCAAATCATTCTGATTGCTGTTTCAGCTCTAATATCCATTACAAGAACCCCCATTGTCTCTGGCAATTAAGTGCTACCACTTGGACTCTGCCACCCTGAGGTCCTTTGGTCCCCAAGTGAATTCAGAGAACCCAGTTCAATGGCAACAGTTCCCATTGTCGTTCCTGCCCCACAGAGAATGAGCCATGGCAGAGGATGCTGAAACTCCCCATGTGAATGTATTCCTCAAGCCTCTGGTAAAAGGTCTATCTTCCAAACCCTCCACTCCTGCACTGTGCCTCACCAGCTTTATCCAAAGATGATCTTCAGAGTGGAATGGCTGTTGCTTAACTTCTGCCTCTCAAATATCAGCTAATTTCTCATGCTATAACCCTAGTCCAGAACCATACAGAGAAACTAAGTCTGGAAAACTTAATTCCGAATTGGCCTGGTTGACACTGTACAAAACCCCCAGATAATTATAATTTTATTTAACTCTTTGTCTTCTTTTTTTCCTTTCCCTCCCTCCCTCCCTCCCTGCCTCCCTCCCTCCTTTCCTTTCTTTCTTTCTTCCTTCCTTCCTTCCCTCCTTCCTTATTTCCTTATTTTCTTTCTTTTTTATCACACTGGCTAGGACCACCAGTATAACATTGAACATTGGTACCAATAGATGCCATCCTTGTCTTGTTCCACATCTCAAAGTTAAAGTTTAAAACATTTCACCATTAAGCTGGTGTCTACTGTAGGCTTTTTGCAGATAACCATTTTTGAAATAAGGAAATTCTCTTATATTCTTCATTGTTAAAAAAATTTTTGGTATTTGAATCATGTTGAAGTTTATCAAACACTTTAGTTACATATATTGATGTAACCATATGTTTCTCTTTTTCTGTTAATGTAACAAATTGTTTTGAGTACATTTTTCAAAGGCAAATGATTTTGAATTTCAATTTTACATTCTTAAAATAAATCATCTTGGTCATAATATTTAATCATTTTGTATATGGCAAATATGCTTTCATGATACATTTTAGATGTTTCTATTAAAATATAATTCACGTATCATAAAAGTTACCTTTTTAAATTATACCACTTAGTGGTATTTAGTACATTCACAAAGTTGTGTGTTACGGTCTGAACGTTTGAGTCCACCCCAAATCCATATGTTGAAATCCTTACCCCTAAGGTGATGACATTAGGAAGTGAGGCCTTTCAAAGATGATTAGGTCGTGAGAGCAGAGCCGTCACAAATGGGATTAGCATCCTAATAAAAGAGGCCCAGAAGAACTCCTTTTGCCCTCCCGCCATGGGAGGAGATGCTAAATCTGCCAGTGTTGGTCTTGAACTCCCCAGCCTCCAAAACTACGTGAAATAAATTTCTACGGTGTACAAGCTAACCAGTTTATAGTGTTTTGTTATAGCAGCCCAAATAGACTAAGACATTGGGCAACCAACACTGCTAATTAATTCCAGAACACTTTCATCATCCCATTCCTAACATATTTGAGAGATTAGACTATAATTTTCTTTCTTGTAATGTCCTTAATAAGATTTTGATATCAAACTTATGACAGTCTTATAAAGTCAGCTGGTAGTGTTTCATATATTTGTTTCCTAGTAAGGGTTTATATAAGATTGGTATTATTTCTTCTTTAAAAATAATTCACCAGAAAAGCCATATGGCCTGGAGTTTACTTTGTTGGGAGGTCTTTTTTTTTTCCCCAATAATTTTCCTGTACCATGTAGACTTTTCGCTGAAGTATAACATATATATATAGTAAAGTGCACACATCTTAATTATGCAGTTCAATGGATTTTTACAAAGTAAACGCATCCATGTAAAAGGCACTCAGATTAAGATATAGAACACTATCGGCACCCCAGAAGCCTTCCCGATGGCCTTTCCCAGTTATCTTCCCAAAATAACCAGTATTCTGATTTATAACACTAATAGTTTTGCCGCTTCCTAAATTTTATATTAAAGGAATCGAAAAATAGGTACTCTTTTGTGTCTAGCTTCATCTCAATGTTATATTTGGAAGAGTCATTTTTGTTTTTGCATGAAGGATTGTTGGGTCTTCTTTATTATTATGTTGTATGTCATTGATGATCCTGAGTACCTTTTCATATGTTTGCGAAGTGCCTATTCCAAACTTTTGCCTATTATTTACTAGTTTGTCTACTGTTTTGTTGTTTTGTAGAAGTTCTTAAATATTCTCATGTTTTCTAATAAATGTAACACAAATATTGTCTTTCAGGCTATGGCTTTTCTTTTTTCCTTCTTAATGTCTTTTGGTTATGAAAGTTCTACATTTTAATAATATTCAATTTATGAGTCTTTTTTTTTTCCCAGTTACTGCTTTTTCTATTCTACTTGAGCAGTTGGGCCAAGTGAGGTGGCTCATGTCTATAATTACAGCATTTTGGGAGGCCAAGGCAGGAGGATTGCATGAAGCCAGGAGTTCAAGACCAGCCTGGGCAGCAAATTGAGACCCTGTCTCTACAAAAATAAATAAATAAATAAAATTAGCTAGACTCAGTGGCACATGCCTATAGTCCCCGCTACTTGGGAGGCTGAGGTGGGAGGACCCCTTGAGCACAGGAGTTCAAGGCTTCAGTGAGTTATGGTGGTGCCACTGCACTGCAGCCCAGGTGACAAAGCCCTGTTTCTTATGGATAGGCAATTGATCTAATATCATTTATTAAAAAGACTATTCCTTGCATACTACAATGCGATACCACCATGGCCATAAGTCAGGTGACCTTATATGTGGCTCTCATTCCAGAGAGGTTCTGTTTCATTGGTTTATTTGCCATACATTAGTTTATCTGCCATACTATAATGGCAAATAAACTATAGTCCTGCATTAAAATTTTAATTACTATCACATTACATTAAGATTTGATATCTGGTGGCATATATCTTCTAACTATGTTCATCTTTGAGATTTACTTGGTGATTCTTGGCCCTTTGCATTACCATATAAAATTTAGAATCAACTTGTCAATTTCCACATAAAGAATCCTACTTGAATTTGTATTAAGTTTCTGTTGACTCAGTAAATCAATTTGTGGACAAGTAACAAATTTACAGTTTTGAAGTTCAAATTTATGAATATGATATATCCTCCCATTTTGAAGTCTTCTTTAATTTCTTTTAATAATACTTGTTAATTTACATTATAGAAGTCATGTACATATTTCATTATCTTTATTTTTACATCTTATTTTTAAAATTTCATTCTCTAATTATTTACTTCTTAGACACGCACCTGTTTCATCTCAGCTCCAGCAATTTTGTTAAATTTACTTATAAATTGAATAGTTTACCTGTAGATTCTTTTGAATTTGCTGTGTAATTATGTCATCTATGAATCTGACAAAGTTTTTACATTTTTTCCTTTCTTATGTCTTTTGTTTATTTCTCTTGCTTTATTGCATTTGCTAGAACCTCCAGTACAATACTGAATAGAAGAGATGATACAAGGCTACAAAGCTTTTAATAGTCATCATAAATCATGATGTATGCTGTAGTTTTTGCATGATATCCTTTATTAGATTAAGGAAACTCCCCTTTACTTCTAATTATTAAAAGATTTATAAATGTTAGTTCTAATTGATCACTATGCATGTATTGAGATTATCATGTTTCTTTTTCACTCTGTTAATGTAACATATTACACTGATTGATGTTTAAAAGACAAACACTGAATTCCTAGAATAAACCTATGTTGTTTGTGATGTGTTATAAATGATTACCCTATGTATGGGGAGTATGCGTGTGTGTGTGCAGGATTGCTCATATTTTTATTGTAATATTGTAACATTGATTTAATATTTAAAATCAGTCAAGGTAAACCTCACTTTGATCATTGTATCATCCTTTGGAAATATTACTGGATTCAGTTTCATAATATTTTGTTTAGAATATTTGCATTTATGTTCTCAAGAGATCTTGGATTATAATTTGCTTTTATTTTAATATCCTTGTCAGGTTTGGGCATCAAGATTATGTTGGCCTCACAAAATGTGTTAAAAATTATTTATTTTTTCTAGTCTCTGGAATAATTTGTGTAACATTAACATTATTTTTCCTTATATGTTTGGAAGAATTCAGCAGCAAAACAATCTGGACCTGAGGGTTTGTTGTTGCTGTTGTTGTCAGGATTTAATTTCTTTAATAGCTATAAAACTATTTATTGTTTTATATCTTATTAAATTCATTGGGGTAAGTTGTATTTTTCAAGGAATTTACTCATTTTATTTAGATTTCCTAAGTTATCAGCATAATACTGTTTATTATATCCTCATATTAGCCTTTGGATGCCTGTAAGTTCTATAGTGATACCCTTACGCTCATTAATTTCTGATATTGGTAATATCTTTTGCTTCTTTTCCCTTGATTAGCTTTACTGGGTCTTTATCAATTTTACTAAGCTTTTCAGAAAAACAAACTTTTAACTTTCTTGTTTTTTCTTTAGTGTATGACTATTTTCTCTTTTATTGATTTCTGCTTTAAGCTTTGGGTACTCCTCCACTCCTAAATTCTTGACACTAATTAATTTGTTTCCAATCTTTATTTTTCTAATATGTACATTTAACCTATAAATTTTTCTCTAAAACTGTTTTATTTATTTCCCACAATCTTTATATTTTTATTATCATTGTACATAAAAGCTTTCTAATTTCCCTTTTAATATCTCCTCTGACCCATAGGCTATTTAGAAGGGCATTGCTTAATTTCTAAATATTTAAAGGTCTTCTACTTACCATTCTTTCATTAATTTAATCATTTGAGACCTCTTGAGATGTGTTTTATAGCCCAGAATATGGACGATTTTGGTAAAATGTTATGTATGCACTTGAAACGAATGTAAATTATTTTGCTTCACTTTCTAGAAATGTCATTTAGGAAAATGTGGTTTAGAACAGTCTTTTTGCCCTCCATTTGTTCTCTCAGTTACCAAGAGGCATGTGTAAAATATCTGTATTAGTTTCCCAGGGCTGCTGTAACAAATTACCACAAACTTGGTGGCTTCAAAGAAGAGAAATTTATTCTCTTAAAGTTTGGAGTCCAGAAATCCAGTTAAGATGTCAATAGGATTGGTTCCATCTGCAAGCTGGTTTGTGCCTCTCTCCAGACTTCCTTCCAGTGGCTGCTGGCGGTCTTCGATGTTCTTTGGCTCATAGATGCATCATTTCCTTCTCGGCCTCCATCTTCTCGTCACCTTCTCCACTGTGTGTTTCCTTTGCTCTTCTGTCTCATATGAAGACACTGGACATGGATTTAGAGGCCACCCTGGCAATCCAGGATGGTCACAACTCAAGATCATTAACTTGATTGTATCTACAAAGACTCTCCAAATTGGGTCACATTCACTGGTTTCAGAGATTAGGACACAGATATTTTTTAAGGAGGACAGTGGTTATTCAACCCATTACAATCCCAAACTATGACTATGAATTTGCCTGTCTTTCCTCTTTGTTCTAGCAATCTTTACTTTATGGATTTTAAACATGTTATTAAATGCATGAAATTTTTGGTTTATTCTTTCTGCTGAATTGACTATTTTATCATAATGAAATGTCTCTCTTTACCTCTCATAATACTTCTTGCCTTAAAATCTACTTTGTACATTAACACAGCTATATAAACTTTTTTTCTTGTTTTTGTATTATGTGTGTTTTAAATCTTTTACTTTCAGCCCTTCTTTGTCTTATATTTAACACTTCTCTCTTATAAACATCACATAGTAAGGTTTTGTTGTTTTATTCAATCTTTCTTAGTTGTTCATTGGTGTGTTTGGAACATTTAAATTTAATAATAAAAATTTAAAACAAATAAATAAATTTAATCTAGTTACTGATAAGTCTAACTCTTGATTATTTGTTTTCTCTTTGTTTCATGTGTTTGTTCTTTTATTCCTCATTTCTCACATTTTTTAATTTATCCAGTATTTTTATTATTCTATTTTCCCCAGTAGCTTTTAAGTTATTCTTAAATGACTACTCTAGAGATAGACATCCTTGATTTACTATAGTCTACTAAAATTGTGCTTTTACCACTCTCCAAACAATGCAAGTACCCAAACTATTAATATTTAATTCCATTTGTCTTCCCCCTCTTTTTGTATTGTTGTCATACATTTTGCAAAAAGAAAAGCTTCAGCTGAATTAAATTTAAAAGAGTTTAATTGAGCAATGAACGATTAGCAAATCAGGCAGCCTCCTGAGCCAGAGTAGGCCAGAAACTCCAGTCCAGCTGCATGGTAGAAGAGGATTTATAAACAGAAAAAGGAAAGTGATGTACAGAAAACAGAAGTGAGATACTGCGACAGCCGGATTGGTTATAGCTCAGCGTTTGCCTTATTTGAAGACAGTTCAAACAGTTGGCCACATTTGATTGGCCAAAACTTGGTGATTGGCATAAGAGTAGTCTACGGTCTGTTTACATCTTCACTTATTATAGTTCGCAGTGTACAGAGAAACCTTGAGGCTGAGCTTAAACTATGTAAGGCTTTAGGTTACACTTGATTTAACAAATTACATAAATTCTATATTTCAAAGACACTATATTTCAAAATAAATAAAAACAGTATTTATTTATACTTACACCGTAGTGAATTCTTAGAATTTTCATGTTACCTCAGCATCCATTTAGAATATGTTTACCTTTCTCATGCCAGAAGCAGAGCTTAGTCACCCTTATTGCCCTTTCTAGTTCTGTACCTCCTCCCAATTTTCAATGTGGTCGAGCCAGATATCTGCCTTATACAACTGCCTCCTGGTGACCACCTCTCTATGGGACAGCTAGATAAAACCTACTTGACTCGCATCCCTGACCTCTGTGCCCTGCATGGACTTCGCAGATATGCTGCCGTGACCACCTCTCAGTCGCAGCATGCCTTCCTGGAACATGTGCCTGCTTTCTTTAAACTCACCAGTTGGAACTCCCCATGGGAGATACCTGCTGGGTCATACCCTGGTCCCCAATAAAGGCGTTGGCCGATGGGTCCCCTTCTCTCTCTCTCTCTCCATTCCTTGCACTGACCAACCTTTGTGTGACCTTCAGGTGTGCCGTGTACCCCCAGCCCATAATAAAATATTTACTTGCATCTTGTGTTTCTTCTAATCATTGAAGAGGTTCTCTCTATCACAAAGATCCTAAATGAAAACATACCCACATATGAACTCTTTCTGGTGTGTTTCCTTCTTACTGCAATTCTATCAATTCTATATGAAACTATTTTCCTTCAGCCTGAAAAAGTCTCTGGCATTTTTGTATTGTAGATCTTCTGAAAACAAATTCTTTAAACATTTTTCTAATTGTGGTTCCTTTGAAGGTTATTGTCCATGTTTCCTGGCTTCTTTTAAAATGGATTACACTTTAAAATAGATTTTTTACAATATTACTGTGTTGTGTCTAGGTAAGAATTTCTTTGTATTGCTTGGGTTTGCATAGTTGGTTTTTTTGTTTGTTTGTTTGTTTTTTGACAGAATTTCGCTCTTATCACCTGGGTTGGAGTGCAGTGGTGTGATATCTCGGCTCACTGCAACCTCAGCCTCCTGGGTTCAAGTTATCAACCCACCTCAGCCTCCCAAGTAGCTGCGATTACAGGCCTGTGCCTCCATGCCTGGCTAATTTTTATACTTTTAGTAGAGATGGAGTTTCACCATTTTGACCAGGTTGGTCTCAAACTCCTGACAGGAGGTGATGCGCCCACCTCAGCCTCCCAAACTGCTAGGATTACAGGCGTGAACCACCACGCCAGGCCTGTATAGCCTTTTGGATCTGTAATTTAATGATGTCTTGCATCAGTCTTGGAAAATTCCCAGTTATTACTTCTTCAAATGTTGTTTATGCTCTGTTATCTCTCTCTTCTCATTGAGGGACTTCAGTTAAACATGTTAGGCTTTATTCTTCTATGTAGTTAGTCTGTATTTTTTAATCTTTTTATTTATTGGTGCTTTGTTCTGAGTATTTTCTTCTGTTCTAGCTTTCAGTTCATTGATTTTCCTTCAGATTCTAACCTGCTATTAATCTCACACAAATTCCTAATTTCAGCAATCATATTTTACTTTAAGAATTCTAGAGTGTTTTTATTTTCCAAATCTGCCCTCTTCCTTTTTTTTTTTTTTTTTTTTTTTTGAGACAGGGTCTCACTTTGTTGCCCAGGTTGGAGCACAGTGGCATAATCACAGCTCGCTCAACCTTCACAGGCTCAAGCAATTCTCCCACCTCAGCCACTTGAGTAGCTGAGAATGCAGGTGTGCACAACCACACCTGCACACCCGGCTTTTTTTTTTGAGATGGGGTTTCGCCAAGTTGCCCAGGCTGGCCTCGAACTCCTGAGCTCAAGCGATCCACTCGATCCACTCTCCTCAGCCTCCCAAAGTGTTAGGATTACAGGCGTGAACCACCACACCCCACCCTGTTCTTTTTAATAGTTTCTAGTTCTTGCAAGTTTCAATTATATCCTTCAACAGATCTGTAGTTCTAATGGGTCAGTTTCTGTCATCGGTAATTGTGTGTGTTATTTTATCTCCTCAAGTATCTGGTTATCTTTGTGCATCAGGAATTATATTTGAAAATGTGTCTATAGAAATAATTTCAAGGCCTTAGATAACCCATCTTCTTCCAGATAGAATTTTTGTCTTGTTTCTGCAGGCATTTGGGGACATTAGCACTCTAGGACCACTCTAATTCAGTCTAGGAACTGTGATTTTCTGGGGCCAGCCACAGTACCAGTACTTGAAGTACTAGTTCCAGTGTCTGAGACAGCAGATTTTTTTTCAGTTAACCCTGATTACCATGGCCTAGTTTTTGTGGCCTCAGAACACATCAGAAGGTATTACCAGGCTTTCCATTAGGGGCAGGCCCTGGACTTCCATCGTTGTCCCTTAACTTCATGAGACAATCAAAAGTCTGTTCAGTCGCTCAGTTACCCAGTCCTGATACAGCTACCCATTCCCAAACATAAGCAGCCCAGTTGCCAAGCCCAAATACCCAGCTCTCAACTGGATTTTCATCTTCTCCTAGATCATGGCCCAGGAATGCGTTACTAGTTTGTTAGCTTTCTGCTGCCTTCACAGATAAATATTTTTGATTTTTCAGTATTTCTAGCCTTTCTTGAGGGTGGATGGTTGGAGCAATATTTTATTTGAATTGTTGAGATTACTCTTACTAGAAGCAGAGCCTGAAAAATTTTTATTTTTAATTTTAATTAATTCATTCATGTCCAAATTTATCTGATTAAATACACTCATTTTTAATTCCAAGTTTTTTGGGATTTGGGTTGAAGTAATTTTGTTCTAGTTTATGGCAATACAGTATACTATGTACTATTGCTACATTTTTTAATGTATTTAGGGGTTTTGGTGGACTAATATATGATCACTTTTACACAGATATCATCTTATGATATCAAACTTAGATTTGATGAAATGAGTTGGTAAGCTTCATATCTTTTATATATTGTGAAACCTTGAAATTACATTTGGAAGTATCTTTATGAATGAATTTTGGCAATTTGTATTTCCATTTATATTATTTAGATTTTCAAAATATTTAACCCCCAGTAATCTACAGTTTTATAAATAGTCTCATATATATATAAGTATGTTTAAATTCTTTTTCCTACTGTGTATATTTGTGTTTTCTCTCATCCCTTATAATTTATCTTTCAGCAAATGTTTTTGTATTTTATTTTTCTAAAAAAGCTAACCTCAGTTAATAACAAAAATGGAAATTAAGAAAGCAAATGGGAAAGAACAGGAGAAAACTGTATAAACTCTATAACACGATGATCAAAGAGCTATTTAAAATGAAAAGAATGTGGATCGAGTGAATACATGCATGCAAATACTATAGCAAATCATATAAGTAAGAAAGGCAGGACACTGAAGTTACAACTTTATAAAAATGTAACCTTCGTGTTAGCAAAGATTAAAAGTAAATAATGAACGTAAAAATAGCTAAAGTTTAGTGACTCATGAGATGCTTGTCATTCATTATTTAAACTGACTGTTATTTAACTTTCTCTTCCTTTCCCCAGAAATTTCTTGTGGGCTACCACCCACCATAGACAACGGAGATTTCTTTAGTGCTAACAAAGAGTATTTTCACTATGGATCTGTGGTGACCTACCACTGCAATCTTGGAAGTGGAGGGAGAAAGGTGTTTGAGCTCGTGGGTGAGCCCTCCATATACTGTACCAGCAATGAAGATCAAGTGGGCATCTGGAGCGGCCCAGCCCCTCAGTGCATTATACCTAACAAATGCACGCCTCCAAATGTGGAAAATGGAATATTGGTGTCTGTCAAAAGAAGCTTATTTTCCTTAAATGAAGTTGTGGAGTTTAGGTGTCAGCCTGGCTTTGTCATGAAAGGACCCCGCCGTGTGCAATGCCAGGCCCTGAACGAATGGGAGCCAGAGTTACCAAGCTGCTCCAGGGGTGAGTCTGACTGAGGCCTAGAAGGGCCCTGCAAATGACATGCATTGCTGTTGGATCAGGAGATTAGTATTTGTTCAGGGGGAGGGATGTGTACTGAGTAGAGTCGGGAGCAAATTTTCTAGACAGTGAACACGAAATTCAGAAGGTGTGTGTACATACACATGTGCTGAAATTGAGAAGCAAAGCTCAACCCGGGCAAGGAATATGATGTTTCTTTGGGGTTCTTATAAACAGATCTGTCAATTACTTTTGAGTATAATAATTGTTGATACAAAATGAGTGATTCCTCTGGCCAGGCACTATAATACAGGCTACATGTGAATTTTAATCCTTAAAACAAAGTTATTCGGTAGTTACCAGTTGTTCTGTTTGTCTGTTTTGTTTTGCTTGAGATACTGTCTTGCTCTGTCACTCGGGTTGGGCTGCAGTGGTGTGATCATGGCTTACTTCAACCTCTGCCTCCCTGGGTCAAGCAATTCTCCTGCCTGAGTCTCCCAAGTAGCTAGGACTATTGGTGCATGCCACCATGCCTGGTTAAGATTTTTATGTTTTTTTGTACAGATAGAGTCTCACTATTTTACCCAGGCTGGTCTCAAACTCCTCAGCTCAAGCAACCTACCCACCTTGGCCTCCCAAAGTGCTGGGATTATAGGCATGAGCCACCACGCCGGGTCTCAATGTTTTACAGAGAATATGTGCCTTAGAGAGATCAGATAACTTTCTAAGATACTAACTTGCAGACAAAACTGGAATGCAAGCCCGCCTCACTCCAAGTCTTGGCTTTGCTAATCAGCATCCAGTCATGCAATCAAAACTTACTCTAGATACTTTCCAGGAGGGAGGGATTTCATGCAGGTTGTATTAGTCTGTTCTCACATTCCTGTAAAGAACTACTTGAGACTGGGTAATTTATAAAGAAAAGAGGTTTAATTGACTCAGAGTTCTGTAGGCTGTACGGGAGGCATGGCTAGGGACACCTCAGGAAAGTTACAATCATGGTGGAAGGCAAAGAGGAAGCACCTATATCTTCATATGGTTGGCAGAAGAGAGAGAGAGAGCAAGGTAGAGGTGCTACACACTTTTAAACAAGCAGATCTCGAAAGAACTCTATCACAGGACAGCCCTAGGGTGATAGTGCTAAACCATTAGAAACCACCTCCATGATCCAGTCACTTCCTGCCAGGCTCCTATTCCAACAAAGGGAATTACAATTTGACATGAGATTTGGGTGGGGACACAGAGCCAAACCATATCACAGCTAATAGGTCACAAAGATGTTAGAAGGGCAGGAAAAGCAATAAGACGAAGGCAGAGTTACCAGAGATCAGGGAGCTGCTGTGGCTGCCAGTCTAGAGCACAGGAGCCTGTACTGATGCTGAAATGGCCAGCCCCTCCCACTGAGCAGGCAGCTCCCTGAAAGCTGCTAATGCTGCAGGAGCCACCACTGCTGCCAGAATGCAGCTGATATTGTTGGAGCCAAAGTCATTGGCATCACTAGAATTGAAGCTGTAGCTGCTCACTAAAGTCATCTATACTGCCACTGTCTGCGCCACCTCTAGAAGTAGAACATATTCTGCCATTATCCTGCCTTTTAATTTGGTATATATGCCTCCAACTGTCAGAACCTAACCAGAGCCGAGCTATCAAGGAAGACAAATGATTGTAGTTTTAAGGCTTCCATTGCTAGCAGTCGAAAGACAGTGCAGACGTGTGAGGCTGGGGGCCGACAGAAATTTAATCAGGACAGCACCTCAATATTATATCATCAGGCATTGATTAGACAAGAGAAACACTGGGTGATGAGTCCTGAAAATGGACATTACAGCATCAGAGTATTTACATACTCCTTAAAGAAGTCATTTTTCTAGTCCAATCCTCCATCTGATGCTTGAGAAAGCTGAAGTCCAGAAAAGGGAACTGCTCTGCTCAAAGCCAAACTGAAATTATTTTTTCCATTTTTTAACAGTTTTATGCAATTTAGTTGAGACCCAAATGTGTTCTGACTTCCCGAGATCAGATCAACATATTAAGAGAGAGCCAGAGCTGCCATTACAATACGTTGCGTGAAATATACACTCTCATTATGGTGACAGAAGGTCTTTTAGATTTTGTTAGACAGTTGCCCACCTTCTCACTGGAGTGAAATGAATGACTAGGCAGCACCTTGCTTCATAGCATGAAGAGAGGAGACCCATAGTTCGTTACCGCCCTATGTCAGGTGGCCGCTGAGAGAAGCCTTGACAGGAAATGAGAGTAGATGTATGGACGCTGTTTGTTGCACCAGTGTGATAGGTGATGGAGGGACCTATTAGACAAGACATGGGCAGGGGCACTCCTTTATTGCCTAAAATGCAAGACTAAATTGGTGATGCATTTCTAGAAAGGAAGTATGAAGATATAATAAGCCATCATTCCTCCCAATTTTGTACTGGGTGAACAGTAATTGGAAGCATTCTACAAGGAACTGTCCATTGTGAAATCTTAGTTGCATGCTTTAGATGAAAAGCAATGAATTGAGGATACCTCTGTTTTAGTCACAGTTCTGCAATGTGTCAGTTCTATGACTGATGGCAAGACATCTTCCTTGCCCTGTGTATTTAGTTTGTTATCAATATAATAAAGCTCTTATCTTAACTTTATTATTATATATAGATTTGTAATTATTATTCCCTTGGCCAGTTAAACAGTGAGAAAATTAGCAATACTTTGTTTCTCTCTCCCCAGTATGTCAGCCACCTCCAGATGTCCTGCATGGTGAGCGTATCCAAAGGGACAAGGACATCTTTCAGCCTGGGCAGGAAGTGTTCTACATCTGTGAGCCCGGCTATGACCTCAGAGGGGCTGCGTCTCTGCGCTGTACACCCCAGGGAGACTGGAGCCCTGCAGCCCCCAGATGTGAAGGTGCCTAGACTCTTGTCTGGCTTGATATTTTTAGCTTGCGTCTTTATTCTGCACATGCCAATATTCTCTGTTCATTTTTCTTTTACTCCAGTGAAATCCTGTGATGACTCTCTGGGCCAACTTCCTAATGGTCGTGTGCTATTTCCACGTAGTCTCCAGCTTGGAGCAAAAGTGGATTTTGTTTGTGATGAAGGGTGAGTGTGAGCTTGCCTGACCTCCTGGACATTGAAAATGGGGCTGGGAATTAGTTTTAAAAGGGGAGATTTGGTTTGGCTTAAAAGAAAGACACACAAACACACACACACACACACACACACACACACATTCAGAGAGATGAACTTTCCAAAGTATACATAGGAAGAAAGGAAAGAAATGCACAGAACTAATAACATGAGATGTGAAGAGGAAACTGGAACATATATTAACTGGCATTTTCAAAGGCAAGTATAACTACTGGTTATGAATATATGGGTAACACATTAAGTAGAAAATATCAGCCAGGCACGGTGGCTCATGCCTGTAATCCCAGCACCTTTGGGAGGTTGATCTGAGGCGAGCAGATCACCTGAAGACAGGAGTTGGAGACCAGCCTGGCCAACATGGTGAACCCCGTCTCTACTAAAAACACAAAAGTTAACTGGGCTTGGTGGCATGTGCCTGTAATCCCAGCTACTGAGGCACGAGAATCACTTGAACCTGGAAGGCAGAGTTTGCAATGAGCCGCGATGGCACCATTGCAATCCAGTGTGGACAATAAGAGTGAAACTCCGTCTCAAGAAAAATAAATCATGTTTTACAAGCAAAAAGAATATGAGTAATTTAGATAGTCCAAGAAAAAAAAACTGCAAGTAACAACAAGTAACAAAAAGCTTATTCTTAATAACTGGGATCATTTAAGAATCATTTCAGTAAATTCTTTAAACCATCTATAGTGAAATTTGTAATAGGAATGAAAATGTAAAAATCAGCATTTTAAAAAAATTCAGTCATATATAATCTGGCTATTCATGGGCTCTGGGCTCTGAGCTGGGGTCCTGATGGCTGCTGCTATTTCCGGCAAGGTCATTACCTTGTTTATGTCCATCTAGTGCTCTTCACAGATGCACAGGGTGCACATCTCTACACGGAAGCTGACCAGCATGGGCAACAAAGCACCTGATCCCAAAATGTTCCACAGAATCTTGGCAGCCTCCAAATGCCAGCACCCAGTAAGAGTTAGAAGGGCATCAGGGCCCAACAGAAACTGAGAATTTTCGACGATTGCATACAGAAATCCAGTCCTCTCTTCTTTCCTTTTTCCCCTAGAATATTCACGCTTACTCTTCAGCAGCCCAAACTGCCCTTGTAAGCCGTCTTCACGCCATCACAGATGCGGAGATGAAAGGACACTCTCTGTTCTCTCGCCAGCTATTTCCCACTTTTCCAAACTGGGAGCTGTTTTACAAACTGGGAGCTGTTTACTTGCTGTTCCAGCATCAGAGTTAGGAAGGCATTGCATTAGAAGACTGGGTTTCTAGTAATGACAATGAGTGATTTATCAGGTTATCATGGAGTAATCAGTGAAACTCCAAGCCTGGGTCCTGGGTCAAGGAGATGGCGCCCATGTCACGACCACCTTTTTCAATTCAAGCAGGACTGTCATGTGACCAAGTTACTGCATTTTGCCATTCTATATTGCTCCCTTCTGGAGACTGTGAGCTTCCCAATAACGTAGCCTGTGCAACTCTGCCACCTGCTGGCCTCAGGTCCTCAAAATCCTGAGATTTGGGGCTGGGCCTTAGATTGTGAACCAAGAGTCCTCTTGGCTGAAGCAGCTCACTATTCACTCCTATTTTCTCCTTTAGATTTCAATTAAAAGGCAGCTCTGCTAGTTACTGTGTCTTGGCTGGAATGGAAAGCCTTTGGAATAGCAGTGTTCCAGTGTGTGAACGTGAGTAATAGGAGTAACATTTCAGGCCAGTCTCTCCCCTTCATCTGTTCAGTATTTGACCCATGACCTCCCCTAATGTGGTTCTTCAATTTTCTAGTCCGAATTATTGATTTGAAAATTGCTTATTTTAATACTGTTTGGTTGTGAATCAATGTGTACATCACCTGTCTTTGGAATCATCTGATCTGTCTCTGTCCTTCTGTATTCTGTGTTCTACCGCAATAAAGCCTATGGTAGTGTGCTTCTAGGAGTTTCAGGAGAGATCAGATAATGTGAAGCTTTAACAATTTACTTTGTTTCTCTCTTTTCTTTCTTTTTTTCTCTTCCTTTCTTCCTCCCTTCTTTCTTTTTCATTTTGTTCTTCCATCAGGTGCAATCAGTCTACAATTTTTGTATGTATTTGATAATACACAAATATTAAACATGCCTTTATTTAATTATATTTATTGATCACATACTTTGTGCCTGATGTTCATCTAGCCACTGGAGTTTTATCAATGAACAAGACGAATGAATTCCCTGTCCCCGTGTTGTTTCTCCTCAGGTGGGGAGAGGGACAAGAAAAAAAATAAATTCAATGCTATGAAGATAATAGAGCAAAGCACTGAGGAATGAGGGAAAAGTGGGATGCAACATTAGACAGGGCGAGCAGTTGGAGACTCCTTAATTTCTCAAAACATGTACCTAAGTCATTTATGCTGAGAGATTCATAAATAATAAGTTCATTTTTGAAAAAAAGAGCCCCATATGTTCAATAATCGGTAGACTACTGATTTCTCCTAGTCTAACTATTTGTAATTTCCCTAATGGAAGATAGAACTTTGCTTCATTTCTTGATTCTAACAATTGGAAAACATGTTTCTTTAGAAGACCATGAAATTTACTAAAATGTTTATGTTCTTAGAAATATACTTGGACATCTTACAGTGCTTTTTAGAGGAAAATTTTGTAAGAACAAAACTTATATAGAGATTCTTGCTGTCTAACTAATCCAGTGCTCCTTGAAGCAGCATGACAAATGTCTGTTCTACTATTATGCATTAAAACTCATTGATTGACTACTCAAGATTTCTCTTATTTTTCATAACTCTTGCTAGTTAAAGTAGCTTCTTCCAAATTCCAGTTCTAACGAAAAACGCCAATTAGAAATGAGGGAGAGACTGTTCTAAACAAATCAGTAGATGCTAGAAAGGAGTAACAACTTGAAACCTGACCCAGAACGTAAAAAGAGAAAATTAATCATCAACAGACACAGACATTTTCAAAAGCAAAGCAATCTGAATCCATTTGGAGTTTTTTATAATGGCCTGACTACGTTTCAATTCACTGTGACAGGGCTATTGTTATCACAGAGATTGATGATCAGTATCAATAAGTAATCAGTGGAAGGTTTCACCTATTTAAGATGATTAGCACACATATATGCATTTGAGAAATATTTCCCAAGAACGTAGGCTCCTTCCTCAGCACTGCATCCCCAGGATCCTGATGAGTGGCTGACACAGGACAAGTGCTCAATTAATAAATATTGACTAAATGAATGAGTAACCCTTGAAAATGGTTATTTTTCTTCTTCGAATGTTTTGCTACTTCATTAAAGTTGTAACGTTTCTGTAGTCCAGGAACCGTTACTATCTGGAAGATTCAGGATAGAAAAATCTCTTTTGTACTTTGCAATACACTTTCAATGACATCTCATTTAATCCAACTCTTCGAAGTCCTAATGTCTACTGTCACCTCCTTAGTATATTTTCAGCAACAACAATCATAGCACTCTGTAATTGCAGAATACCTCTGGGGAAACTCCTGAATGAAACTTAGAGCTTTTGCCTTTTTTCCAGAAATCTTTTGTCCAAGTCCTCCAGTTATTCCTAATGGGAGACACACAGGAAAACCTCTGGAAATCTTTCCCTTTGGAAAAGCTGTAACTTACATATGTGACCCCCACCCAGACAGAGGGATGACCTTCGACCTCATTGGGGAGAGCACCATCCGCTGCACAAGTGACCCTCAAGGGAAAGGGGTTTGGAGCAGCCCCGCCCCTCGCTGTGGAATTCTGGGTTAGTGCTCATTTCCCCACATCCCAAATGGGTTCAGAATACCTAACGCAGGCCCTCCATATTTCCATAATTACAGTATGGTTTCTCTGTGCGCATTTGCCACAATGGAATGCCCAACCAATGATAAATGGTTCTAAGGTAGGTCAATACATCAGATCCTGATGACCTTTGCATCTGGAGGGACTGATGAAAAAACAAGGACGCAGTGAGTGGTGGGAAAGTCCTTCATTAGAATCATATGAATTAAAAACAAATGCTTGTGTATCTCCTCATTGAAATGTTTGGCTTAGAAATATGACCTAGAAAATCAGTGGCTCCTGCTGCCAGGAAATGTCTTGAGTTCCTGCCCATGCTTGTCAACCTCTCATTGGAGTTTTGATGCCTTGAAGTACAAGGAAACCAGACACGAAAGGTGGAAGCTGGGCAGAAACACTCTTTCTGGAGTCCTAAAAATGTGAAAAATTAAATCAGAGCTATATTTACATTAAATTAGATGAGCATTAGCTGAGCGTGGTGGCAATTGCCTGTGTTCCCAGCTATTCGGGAGGCTGAGATGGGAGGATCACTTAAGCCTGGGAGGCAGAGGTTGCCGTGAGCTGAGACTGTGCCACTGCACTCCAGCCTGGGTGACAGAGTGAGACCCTATCTCAAAAACAATGAAAATAGGCTGGCCGCAGTGGCTCACACCTGTAATCCCAGTACAGATCACTTGAGGTCAAGAGTTCCAGATCAGAATGCCAACATGGTGAAACTCCAATTATACTAAAAATAAAAAAATAATAAAATAAAATTAACTAAATTATATGAGTAGAAAGACCCGATAACAGACTAATCTTCCAGGTAATATACTTCCTTATAAGCCTATGCTAATGGAACTTTCCCTTCCATTTTACAGGCAAGTTATGTGTGTTTGTGTGTGTGTGTGTGTGTGTGTGTGTGTGTGTTTTGTTGTTTTTTGTTTTTTGTTTTATAACTAAGAGTTTCTTTTCTTCTGGCATCAATCTACCCCAGAAGAGAAAAGAGGAAGCACATTGGGTATCTTTTTATTAACTCAGATATTCTTGATTTCTTGGTCTCTAGGTCACTGTAAAGCCCCGGATCATTTTCCGTTTGCTAAGTTGAAAACCCAGACCAATGCATCTGACTTTCCCATTGGGACATCTTTAAAGTACGAATGCCGTCCTGAGTACTACGGGAGGCTGTTCTCTATCACATGTCTGGATAACCTGGTGTGGTCGAGTCCCAAAGATGTCTGTAAACGTGAGTAAACTTGCATTGGAGCTTTCCCATGTCTGCAAAAGCTTCTTATTGAATGTTTTCAAATGTGGGATATGAGAAACCTTTTTTGAAAAGTGTTCAGATGGGTGGATGTAAGTTTTTCTTGTAGGTCATCCTTGATTATTGCTTGAAATGCTCACTTTATGAGAATGTTTCAAGGAATATTTGTAGAGAAAATCTTCATTCCCTATAGGAAAGAAAATAATACATGACTCTAGATCAGGGGAATAAATGGTGTAGGAAGACAAATTCTGTTTGAATAACTAGGTGGGAAGAAATCCTTTGCAAACTTTGAAATATATTAGCAGTAGATAATGCCATAAGTGACTTTTACATTCTGATAAGGGATTCAAGGTCTCTACACAGATCTAAATCTAGATCTAGATAGATCTGGAGGGAAGGTCTTTTTCAAAGTGGGGCTTAGTAGGTGGCTGATCCTGAGGGGCTCTGATGAGTTTTCTCAAGGTGGCAAAATCTGTGGAACCATCAGAACTGCGTATTTTCTTCAGCAAGCTACATGTTGATGGAGACCTTACTTACTGAAGAGAGTCCTGATTACTCTACCTGGCTCCAAAACACTTTCTTTCCCATAGGTAAATCATGTAAAACTCCTCCAGATCCAGTGAATGGCATGGTGCACGTGATCACAGACATCCAGGTTGGATCCAGAATCAACTATTCTTGTACTACAGGGTGAGTTGGCAGCAACATCTCTTGGTTTAAGAGTTCCAGCACAGCAATACTACCTTCTAGCCACATCTCAGGTTGGAAACTAGGCTATTGCCACCTGCTCTTAAGAGGCTTGAACACAGGTGTTAACTCCTGATTGAAATGAACAATGATAGGAGAAGATTAGGGCAAAAATCTGTATCCTTGCTGGAAGCCAGGGCAGTGCACATATAAAGAGTATGCTGTTCACCGGATGAGAAGGAAAAATAATTAGGAGTGTAGTAGTCAAAGCCCACGAACAACCCTAACCCAGAGTAGACATTGCTGGAAGAAAAGGAAGACCATGTAGCAGCTGTGTGAGAGAACAAATCTAATGATGACAGCATGATCCCTTGCTAGGGCTGGCATCAAAAAGTACAGGGCTTCCTCGTTTTATTGTACTTTGCAGATGTTATGCTTTTTATAAATTGAAGGCTTGTGGCAACACTGCGACAAGCATGTCAGTTGCATCATTTATCCAACAGTGTGTGTTCACTTCGTGTCTCTGTGTGACATTTTGGTTATTCTCACAATATCCCAGATGTTTTCATTATTATCATGTCTATGATAGTGATCTGTCATCAGTGATCTTTCATGTGACTATTGTCATTGTTTGGGGTCCCTACGAACTGCACCCATATAAGACAGAAAACTTGATCAATAAATGTGCGTGCTTTGACTGCTCCATGGACTAGACATTCCCCTTCTCTCTCCCTCTCTTCAGGACTCCCTAATCCCTGAGACACAGTAATGCTACAATTAGGCCACTTAATAGCCCTACACTGGCCTTTAAGTGTTGACATGAAGGGAGGAGTCATGCATCTCTTACTTGAAATCAAAAGCTAGGGATGATTAAGCTTACTGAGGATAATATGTTGAAAACCAAGATAGGCCAAAAGCCATTCATCGTGTGCCAAACAGCTAGAGAGTTGTAAAGGCAAAGCAAAAGTACTTGAAGGAAATATAAAGTACTGTTCCAGTGAACACATGAATAATAAAACGTGAAACAGCCTTATTGCTGATAGGGAAGAAGTTTTAGTGGTCTACATACAAGATCAAACTAGACACATTTTCTGAAGCCAAAGCCTAATCCTGAGCAAGGCCCTAACTCTCTTCAATTCTATGAAGGCTGCCAGAGGTGAGGAAGCTGCAGAAAAGAAGCTGGAAGCTAGCAGAGGTTGATTCCTGAGGTTTAAGGAAAGAAGCCCTCTCCATAACATTAAGGTCGAAGGTAAAGCAGCAAGTGCTCATGTAGAAGCTGCAGCAAGTTATCTAGAAGATCTAGCTAAGATCATGGATGAAGGTGTTACACTAAATAACAGATTTTCCATGTAGACAAAACAGTCATCTGTCGGACTTTCATAGCTAGAGAGGAGAAGTTAATGCCTGGCTTCAGAGCTTCAAAGAACAGGCTGACTTTTTAGGAGCTAATGCCGTTGGTGACTATGAGTTGAAGCCAAAGCTTACTGACCATTCTAAAAATTCTAGGGCCCATAAGTATTATGCTAAATGTACCTTCCCTGTGTCTATAAATGCAACAACAAAGCCTGACGACAGAGGTATGTTTGCAGCATGGTTTGCTGAATATTTTAAGTCCACTGTTGAGATCTAGTGCTCAGAAAAACAGATTCCTTTCAAAATATTACTGCTCATTGACATTACACCTAGACAGCCAAGAGCTCTAATGGAGATGGACACGGAGATGAATGGAGTTTTCCTGCCTGCTGACCACAGCAGCCATTCTGCAGACCATGGCTGAAGGAGTAATTTTGACTTTCAAGTTTCATTATTTAAGAAATACATTTTGTAAGGCCAGTTCCCACAGACAGTAATTCCTCTGATGGATCTGAGCAAAGTAAGTTGACAACTGCTGGAAAGAATTCATCATTCTACATATCATTAAGAACATTCATGATTCATGGGAAGAGGTTAAAATATCAACATTAACAGGAGTTGGTAGAAGTTAATTCCAACTTTCACGGCTGACTTTGAGAGGTTCAACACTTCAGCAGAGGAAATAACTGCAGATGTGGTGGAAATAGCAAGAGAACTACAGTCAGAAATGGAACCTGAAGATGTGACTGAATTGCTACAAATTCATGATCAAAGTTGAACAGATGAGGAGTTCCTTCTTATGAATGAGCAGAGAAAGTGTTTTGTTTTTTTGGTTTTTTTTTGTTTGTTTGTTTGTTTTGAGGTGGAGTCTCTTCCTGGTGAAGATGACATGAGCATTGTGAAAATGACGACAAAGGATTTAGAATATTACATAAACTCAGTTGATAAAGCAGCAGCAGTATCTGGGAGGATTGACTCCAATTTTGAAAGCAGTTCAGAGGGTAAAATGTTATCAAATAGCATTGCATGCTAGAAAAATCTTTTGTGAAAGGAAGAGTCGACCAATACAGCAACTTTATTGTTGTCTCAGCTTAAGAAATAGCCACAGCCACCCCAGCCTTCAGCAACCACCACCCTGAGCAGTCAGCAGCCATCAATCTTGAGGCAAGACCCTCCACCAGCAAAAAGATTACGACTGATTGAAGGTCAGATAATCTTTAGCATTTTTTATCAATAAACCATTTTTTAAAGTATGACTTTTTTCAGATATAATTCTATTTCACACTTAATAGACTGCCGTATAGTACAAACACAACTTTTAGACTCACTGAGAAATCAAAAAATTCATATGACTCATCTGTTGTGATATTTGTTTTATTGTGGTGTTCTGGAACTGAACCTGCAATATCCTTGAGGAATGTCTGTAACACAAAATGGGCGGCTTAATACAACAGAAGTTTTTGGAGTTCTATTCTAGAGGATGGGAGTCCAAAATCGAGGTGTTGGCAGGGCCATGCTCCCTCTGAATCCTGTAGGGTAGAATCCTTCATTGCATCTTCCAGCTTCTGGAGCCCCAGGCCTTCCTAGGTATGTGGCAGCGGAACTCCAATTTCTTCTGTCCCTGTCCTCACATGGCCATCTTCCCTCCGGGTCTGTGTCCTCATATGCTGTTCTCCTCTCTGTGCATGTTTCTGTCCAAAGTTTTCCCTTTTTATCAGGACACCAGGCATATTGGATTAGGGCATACCTTAGTGACCTCATCTTAACTTGATTGCATCTGCAAAGATTGTATTTCCAAATAAGATCACATCCACAGGGACTGGGGGTTAAGACTTCAACATATCCGGGGGAGACACAATTCAACCTACAACAGAGCCCCTTTGAAAATGTCAAGCGTCAGGTGCTCACAGCGCAGGGCCCAGCTGTTGGTGCTCAGCCTTGCTCAGCACACAGTGGAGGCTCTGCCCCAAGCTCACTCTTCATGGGAACAGCTAAGCCAGGTAGTGAGTAGGGGATATGTTTGTGCCACTGCAACCAGTACTGAAAGGAAGCTTGTGGTGTCCAGCATATTTGCCAGCCTAGGCCTCACAGACCATAGCACCTAGAATCTGACAAAGTAAAATTAGAATAAATCCAATATCTCCTTTACTTTTTTTTTTTTTTGGAGCATTTTTAAATACAATTGATAAATTTCCTGACTGTACCCTCCTCATCTTGCATTGCTGAATAAGGGGGGAACCTCTCTAAGGCATACAGCAGAAAACCATTGAGCTTATGACTAGAAACAGGAAATACATGTAAAAGAGACCAGTCTGAAAAATCAGGAGAAATTTTACAAAGAGATTTACTGCCAAGAAACCAGGGAAACTTTCTGAACACTCTCCTTTTCATATTTGTAATATGATTCAACTGTGCAAATACTTCTGTGAAACTAGCCATAAAGTTTGTACATGAAGGAATATATATATTCAGTGTGTTTATATATTTCATTTCATACATGTGATATATATATACATACATATACTTACATATATATATCTCACAATGAATATTGCAGAAAATTAAAGCGAAGAGTAAGAGGAGTTAACCAAATTTTCCCTGAATGCAGCGGGGAAAGCTGAAAAGGAGAAGACAGGCAGGCACAGTGGCTCACACCTGTAATCCCAACACATTGAGAGGCTGAGACAAGAGGATCACTTGAGCCCAGGAGCTTGAGACCAGCCTGGGCAACATGGCAAAACCCCATCTCTACAAAAAAGTATAAAAATTAGCTGGGCGTGGTGGTGTGTGCCTGTAGTCACAACTAGGCAGAGACTGAAGTGGGAGGATCACCTGAGGCCAGGAGGCTGAGGCTTCAGTGAGCCATGATGGCACCCCTGCACTCCAGCCTGGATGAGAGAATGAGATCCTGTCTCCAAAAATGAAGAAGGAAAGACATATGTAACACAGTGTCAGGATTCAAAATACATGTAACAAAAATTCCAGAAGGGTAAACAAATAAGCCCATACTTAGCCATCACTAGGGAAACTTCTGTGTTTCAGGGATAAAGAAAAAAACTCAGATCCCAGAAATAAAACATGAAAATATAGTACCCGCAAAAGAAATAAATGTATTGACACCACATTGATTCTGTACAACACTAAATGGTATAAGGTAGCATTTCTATTGCACCAAGCTAATATTCACACCTAGAGGCTCAGGTACACATTAAAGGATAAGCAAAGACACAACAATTGTACCATTTAAGTATGTTTCCCAGGCAATTTATAAGCAAATTTTCTAAAAGGAGAATGATGAATTCCAAAAGAAATCTCAACAACAACAACAACAAAAATACACACAAAAACTTGGCAATGTACTCATGACTTATTAATAATCTCTCTAAACTCATAGAACGTATCAATAAAACTAGAAAATGTGAGACAGTAAAAGGTAGGCTAGACTTACATTACACTAAAGATGAGTAGACTGAGTATATAGAGTTTGACTCTAAAATTGAGAAAATAGGTTTTAATATGTGTCGTGTGTATATGTATAATATATGTACACACATACAAAATGAAATTCCTCATTGGAAAACCTATTAGGCTTATTTCTAAATTATTAGAATGACTAAAAACAGCTGAATCTATCTGTTCCATATAGTAAGTGAGAGGGAAGGAAAAGGAATAGCAAGGAATGCATTTGTCTCTTTCACCAGAAATAAGCCCCCGCATGCTGGGTCAGGTCATTTTATTCATTGCTTTCTCCTCATCAGTGTCATTGGGCATCGTGAAATCAATGAAAAAGGCAGTGAAAGAACGATGATGAAAGCAAATCAAATACATCATTTATCTCAATACATGTGATTTAATCTTCTTGTTGAAAGACAAAGTCTCCCAGATAAGATCAAGAGCAACAAATCATGTATTCACAAAAAACATGTCTCAAGTAAGATGACATCGTATAATGCACACACACACACACAAAATAAGGAAAAATGCAAACAAAAAATGGCAGAAATAATATTTAGAGAAAATAGAATTTATGAAAAAAAAGTCAAACAGGTCTACAAAATAATTGTTTTATTTTGGTGCCGGGTACAGTCCACAATGAAGCCAAGATATGAAGAAGCAAATGGGCCAGGAGAAGTTAGAGCAGAAATATTTCTTTCAATAGCGAGAGAATAGGAAAAAGAACTAGAAAAGCTGGGAACAACAGGTAAAGTTTAGGCTAGGCCTTAGACTTCTCCTACATTGTAATCCTTCTGGTTTGCCACATATGCATGCTGTGAGGACGTTGATGAGGCATGTACAGCACAATTATTTTCCACTGTTTGCCTTTAGGCACCGACTCATTGGTCACTCATCTGCTGAATGTGTCATCTCAGGCAATACTGCCCATTGGAGCAAGAAGCCACCAATTTGTCAACGTGAGTTGAAGTCTCTTTCCCCATTCACCCCACCGTTTAATCCTAGAGTTGTCCTCCTAGAATCACAAAGAATGAATCTCATCCCTCTTGGAAATGGTATCCTTCTGATATTTGAAGAATCCAGTCATATCCTTAGAATGGCTCACAGCATCCCAAACTTCCACCTTCACCTAGAAATGCGTTTTTGTTTTTTTCTTATCTCAAGGTCTAATTTATTTTAAACTAGTCTTGAGCTCATTTAAACAGCCCCCAATTTCCTCCTCTGTTGGTTGAACACCCGCAGTTTGAAGAGCATTTTCTTCACTGAAGTCAACAAATACAAAGTCAGTGAAATAAACCTTATATCCTCTCTGCAAGCTCTTAGTATCACATCGGATATTCAAGCCATGCAGCTCTTCCTTCCTTCTTACTCTTCGTCTAAACAGGATCATGCCGTCTTCCCTGTGAGTTGTTTGGAAGATGAGCTTTCTACATTTTGGGGAGCAAAGGGAATGAGCAATTGCAAGCTAAAAAGGAATATAAAATGTACATAATCCTGGGTTTTGGGACGATGTGAGGAAATCAGCAATTTCAAACCCAGTTGGTGGGAGGATAAGTAGGAACCAACTTTGTAGAAGGTCAACATACTGGCTGGGCACTGCCCCACAGTACAGTAGGACACAGTATTCAGTTCTTCCACGATTAGACCAGATTGGGCACATTCAGGGTGGTATGGCTGTAGATAAGTATCTAGTTCTTTTTATTACTTCTGAATCTGTAAGTATCATGTTTATTATATGTAATGTTGTATATTTGTGCTTTGTCTATATTAGTCCTGCCAGAGTTTTTGGTCTTACTATTTAATAAAGATGCTATACTGAGCCACATGTGGTGACTCAAACTTGTAATCCCAGCACTTTGGGAGGACTAGGTGAGCAGATAGCTTGAGTACAGGAGTTCGAGACCAGCCTGTATAACATGGTGAAACCCTGTCTCTGCAAAAAAATACAAAAACCAAACGGGCATGGTGGCACACGCCTATAGTCCCAACTACTCGGGAGACTGAGAGGCGGGAGGATTGCTTGAGCCAGAGAGGTTGAGGCTGCAGTGAGCCATGATCTGGCCACTGCACTTCAGTCTGGGCAGCAGAGCAAGACCCTGTCTCAAAAAAAATGCTATGCTATATGCTTTATTATATTAACATCCAATACCACAAAGGCAAATGCCTTCTATAGAGAGAGAACCAAATTAATAATGGTGAGATAACATAGTTAAATTCTCATTTAGCAGGAGAAATAAAAACATACACTATAGGCTAGGCACAGTGGCTCATGCCTGTAATCCCAGTATATTGGGAGGCTGAGGTTTGCAGATCACTTGAGGTCAGGAGTTCGAGACCAGCCTTGCCAATATGGTGAAACTCCATCTCTACTAAAAATACAAAAGTTAGTCATGTGTGGTGCTGCATGCCTCTAATCCTAGCTACTCAGAAGGCTGAGGCTGGAAAATCGCTTAAACCTGGGAGGCGGGGTTTGCAGTGAGCCAAGATCATGCCACTGCACTCCAGCCTGGGGAACAGAGTGAAACTCTGTTCAAAAAAGAAAAAAAAAACTAGAAGTGGACTCTAATAATATATGGACACATTTAGTGAAATAAGGTTAACTGAGTAGAGCAGAACTCATAATATTTTACAACTGTAAGAACATGTCTGTACATTAGCAAATATTAGATGAGAATAATATTGTCAGTATTTACTTCTGGTATTTTGGAATTAAAAAAACTGTCAGCAAAATTTACAATAAAGTATAATTTTAAGAAACCAGGCTGGATGCGGTGGCTCACGCTTATAATCCCAGCACTTTGAAAGACCGAGGCAGGCAGATTGCTCGAGGCCAGGAGTTCAAGACTAACCTGCCCAACATGGCCAAATCCCATCTCTACTAAAAATAGAAAAATAAACCAGACACAGTGGTGCATGCCTGTGATCCCAGCTGCTCAGGAGGTTGAGGTGGGAGGATTGCTGGACCTCGGAAGTGGATGCTGCAGTGAACTGTGATCATGCCACTGCACTCCAGCCTGGGTGACCGCAAGACTCTGTCCCAAGGTTTTGTTTTGGTTAACTTGCTGTCTCCTTTTCCAGGAATTCCTTGTGGGCTACCCCCAGCCATCGCCAATGGAGATTTCATTAGCACCAACAGAGAGTATTTTCACTACGGATCTGTGGTGACCTACCGCTGCAATCTTGGAAGCGGAAGGAAAAAGCTGTTTGAGCTCGTGGGTGAGCCCTCCATATACTGCACCAGCAAAGATGGCCAAGTGGGCATCTGGAGCGGCCCGGCCCCTCAGTGCATTATACCTAACAAATGTACGCCTCCAAATGTGGAAAATGGAATATTGGTGTCTGTCAACAGAAGCTTATTTTCCTTAAATGAAGTTGTGGAGTTTAGGTGTCAGTCTGGCTTTGTCATGAAAGGACCCCGCCGTGTGCAATGCCAGGCCCTGAACAAATGGGAGCCAGAGTTACCAAGCTGCTCCAGGGGTGAGTCTGACTGAGGCCTAGAAGGGCCCTGCAAATGACATGAGTTGCTGTTGGATCAGGTGATCGGTATTTGTTCAGGGGGAGGGATGTGTACTGAGCAGGGTCAGGGAGCAAATTTTCTAGATAGTGAAGGTGAAATTCAGAAGGTGTGTGTACATACACATGTGCTGAAATTGAGTACAAAGCTCAACCTGGGCAAGGAATATGATGTTTCTTTGGGGTTCTTATAAACAGATCCGTCAATTACTTTTGAGTATAATAATTGTTGATACAAAATGAGTGATTCCTCTGGCCAGGCACTATGATACAGGCTACATGTGAATTGTAATCCTTAAAACAAAGTTATTAGGTAGTTACCAGTTGTTCTATGTTTGTCTGTTTTGTTTTGCCTGAGATACTGTCTTGCTCTGTCACTCGGGTTGGGCTGCAGTGGTGCCATCATGGCTTACTTCAACCTCTGCCTCCCTGGGTCAAGCAATTCTCCTGCCTGAGTCTCCCACATAGCTAGGAGTATCGGTGCATGCCACCATGCCTGGTTAAGATTTTTATGTTTTTTTGTACAGATAGAGTCTCACCATGTTGCCAAGCTGGTCTCAAACTCCTCAGCTCAAGCAATCCACCCATCTTGGCCTCCCGAAGTCCTGGGATTATAGGCATGAGCCACCACGCCAGGTCTTGATGTTTTACAGAGAATATGTGCCTTAGAGAGATCAGATAACTTTCTAAGATACTAACTTGCAGACAAAACTGGAATGCAAGCCCGCCTCACTCCAAGTCTTGGCTTTGCTAATCAGCATCCAGTCATGCAATCAAAACTTACTCTAGATACTTTCCAGGAGGGAGGGATTTCATGCAGGTTGTATTAGTCTGTTCTCACATTCCTGTAAAGAACTACTTGAGACTGGGTAATTTATAAAGAAAAGAGGTTTAATTGACTCAGAGTTCTGTAGGCTGTACGGGAGGCATGGCTAGGGACACCTCAGGAAAGTTACAATCATGGTGGAAGGCAAAGAGGAAGCACCTATATCTTCATATGGTTGGCAGGAGAGAGAGAGAGAGCAAGGTAGAGGTGCTACACACTTCTAAATAAGCAGATCTTGAGAGAACTCTATCACAGGACAGCACTAGGGTGATGGTGCTAAACCATTAGAAACCACCTCCATGATCCAGTCACCTCCCGCCAGGCTCCTCCTCCAACACTGGGGATTACAATTTGACATGAGATTTGGGTGGGGACACAGAGCCAAACCATATCACAGCTAATAGGTCACAAAGATGTTAGAAGGGCAGGAAAAGCAATAAGACGAAGGCAGAGTTACCAGAGATCAGGGAGCTACGGTGGCTGCCAGTCTAGAGCACAGGAGCCTGTACTGATGCTGAAATGGCCAGCCCCTCCCACTGAGCAGGCAGCTCCCTGAAAGCTGCTAATGCTGCAGGAGCCACCACTCTGCCAGAATGCAGCTGATATTGCTGGAGCCAAAGTCATTGGCATGGCTAGAATTCAAGCTGTAACTGCTCACTGAAGCCATCTGTACTGCCACTGCCTCCTCTAGAAGTAGAACAGATTCTGCTATCATCCTCCCTTTTAATTTGGTATATATGCCTCCAACTGGCAGAACCTAACCAGAGCCCAGTTATCAAGGAAGATGAACGATTGTAGTTTTTTGTTTTGTTTTGTTTTTTGGTATTTCATTGTAATTTATTTATTTATTTATTTATTATTATTATACTTTAAGTTCTAGGGTACATGTGCATAACGTGCAGGTTTCTTACGTATGTATACTTGTGCCATGTTGGTGTGCTGCACCCATCAACTCGTCAGCACCCATGAACTCGTCATTTACATCAGGTATATCTCCCAATGCAATCCCTCCGCCCTCCCCCCTCCCCATGATAGGCCCCAATGTGTGATGTTCCCCTTCCTGAGTCCAAGTGATCTCATTGTTCAGTTCCCACCTATGAGTGAGAACATGCGGTGTTTGGTTTTCTGTTCTTGCGATAGTTTGCAGAGAATGATGGTTTCCAGCTGCATCCATGTCCCTACAAAGGAAACAAACTCATCCTTTTTTATGGCTGCATAGTAATCTATGGTGTATATGTGCTACATTTTCTTAATCCAGTCTGTCACTGATGGACATTTGGGTCCAAGTCTTTGCTATTGTGAATAGTGCCACAATAAACATACATGTGCATGTGTCTTTATAGCAGCATGATTTATAATCCTTTGGGTATATACCCAGTAATGGGATGGCTAAGTCATTTGGAACTTCTAGTTCTAGATCCTTGAGGAATCGCCATACTGTTTTCCATAATGGTTGAACTAGTTTACAATCCCACCAACAGTGTAAAAGTGTTCCTATTTCTCCACATCCTCTCCAGCACCTGTTGTTTCCTGACTTTTTAATGATTGCCATTCTAACTGGTGTGAGATGGTATCTCATTGTGGTTTTGATTTGCATTTCTCTGATGGCCAGTGATGATGAGCATTTTTTCATGTGTCTGTTGGCTGTATGCATGTCTTCTTTTGAGAAATGTCTGTTCATATCCTTTGCCCACATTTTGATGGGGTTGTTTGTTTTTTTTCTTGTAAATTTGTCTGAGTTCTTTGTAGGTTCTGGATATTAGCCCTTTGTCAAATGGGTAGATTGCAAAAATTTTCTCCCATTCTGTAGGTTGCCTGTTCACTCTGATGGTAGTTTCTTTTGCTGTACAGAAGCTCTTTAGTTTAATTAGATCCCATTTGTCAATTTTGGCTTTTGTTGCCATTGCTTTTGGTGTTTTAGACATGAAGTCCTTGCTCATGCCTATGACCTGAATGGTATTACCTAGGTTTTCTTCTAGGGTTTTTATGGTATTAGGTCTTACATTCAAGTCTTTAATCCATCTTGAATTAATTTTTGTATAAGGAGTAAGGAAAGGATCCAGTTTCAGCTTTCTACTTATGGCTAGCCAATTTTCCCAGCACCATTTATTAAATAGGGAATCCTTTCCCCATTGCTTATTTTTCTCAGGTTTGTCAAAGATCAGATGGCTGCAGATGTATGGTATTATTTCTGAGGACTCTGTTCTGTTCCATTGGTCTATATCTCTGTTTTGGTACTAGTACCATGCTGTTTTGGTTACCGTAGCCTTGTAGTATAGTTTGAAGTCAGGTAGCGTGATGCCTCCAGCTTTGTTCTTTTGACTTAGGATTGTCTTGGCAATGCGGGCTCTTTTTTGGTTCCATATGAACTTTAAAGCAGTTTTTTCCAATTCTGTGAAGAAACTCATTGGTAGCTTGATGGGGATGGCATTGAATCTATAAATTACCTTGGGCAGTATGGCCATTTTCACGATATTGATTCTTCCTATCCATGAGCATGCTATGTTCTTCCATTTGTTTGTGTCCTCTTTTATTTCACTGAGCAGTGGTTTGTAGTTCTCCTTGAAGAGGTCCTTTACATCCCTTGTAAGTTGGATTCCTAGGTATTTTATTCTCTTTGAAGCAATTGTGAATGGAAGTTCATTCATGATTTGGCTCTCTGTTTGTCTGTTACTGGTGTATAAGAATGCTTGTGATTTTTGCACATTAATTTTGTATCCTGAGACTTTGCTGAAGTTGCTTATCAGCTTAAGGAGATTTTGGGCTGAGACAATGGGGTTTTCTAAATATACAATCATGTCATCTGCAAACAGGGACAATTTGACTTCTTCTTTTCCTAACTGAATACCCTTTATTTCTTTCTCTTGCCTGATTGCCCTAGCCAGAACTTCCAACACTATGTTGAATAAGAGTGGTGAGAGAGGGCATCCCTGTCTTGTACCAGTTTTCAAAGGGAATTTTTCCAGTTTTTGCCCATTCAGTATGATATTGGCTGTGGGTTTGTCATAAATAGCTCTTATTATAATGAGATACGTTCCATCAATACCAAATTTATTGAGAGTTTTTAGCATGAAGGGCTGTTGAATTTTGTCAAAGGCCTTTTCTGCATCTATTGAAATAATCATGTGGTTTTTGTCTTTGGTTCTGTTTATATATTGTATTACAATTATATATTGATTTGCATATGTTGAACCAGCCTTGCATCCCAGGGATGAAGCCCACTTGATCATGGTGGATAAGCTTTTTGATGTGCTGCTGGATCCGGTTTGCCAGTATTTTATTGAGGATTTTTGCATCGATGTTCATCAGGGATATTGGTCTAAAATTCTCTTTTTTTGTTTTGTCTCTGCCAGGCTTTGGTATCAGGATGATGTTGGCCTCATAAAATGAGTTAGGGAGGATTCCCTCTTTTTCTATTGATTGGAATAGTTTCAGAAGGAATGGTACCAGCTCCTCCTTGTACCTCTGGTAGAATTCAGCTGTGAATCCATCTGGTCCTGGACTTTTTTTGGTTGGTAGGCTATTAATTATTGCCTTGATTTCAGAGCCTGCTATTGGTTTATTCAGGAATTCAGCTTCTTCCTGGTTTAGTCTTGGGAGAGTGTAAGTGTCCAGGAAATTATCCATTTCTTCTAGATTTTCTAGTTTATTTGCATAGAGGTGTTTATAGTATTCTCTGATGGTAGTTTGTATTTCTGTGGGGTCGGTGGTGATATCCCCTTTATCATTTTTTATTGCATCTATTTAATTCTTCTCTCTTTTCTTCTTTATTAGTCTTGCTAGTGGTCTGTCAATTTTGTTGATCTTTTCAAAAAACCAACTCCTGGATTCATTGATTTTTTTGGAGGGTTTTTTGTCTCTATCTCCTTCAGTTCTGCTCTGATCTTAGTTATTTCTTGTCTTCTGCTAGCTTTTGAATGTGTTTGCTCTTGCTTCTGTAGTTCTTTTAATTGTGATGTTAGAGTGTCAATTTTAGATCTTTCCAGCTTTCTCTTGTGGGCATTTAGTGCTATAAATTTCCCTCTACACACTGCTTTAAATGTGTCCCAGAGATTCTCGTATGTTGTATCTTTGTTCTCACTGGTTTCAAACAACATCTTTATTTCTGTCTTCATTTTGTTATGTACCCAGTAGTCATTCAGGAGCAGGTTATTCAGTTTCCATGTAGTTGAGCGGTTTTGATTGAGTTTCTTAGTCCTGAGTTCTAGTTTGATTGCACTGTGGTCTGAGAGACAGTTTGTTATAATTTCTGTTCTTGTACATTTGCTGAGGAGTGGTTTACTTCCAATTATGTGGTCAATTTTGGAATAAGTGTGATGTGGTGCTGAATAGAATGTATATTCTGTTGATTTGGGGTGGAGAGTTCTGTAGATGTCTATCAGGTCTGCTTGCTGCAGAGATGAGTTCAATTCCTGGATATCCTTGTTAACTTTCTGCCTCATTGATCTGTCTAATGTTGACAGTGGGGTGTTGAAGTCTCCCATTATTATTGTATGGGAGTCTAAGTCTCTTTGTAAGTCTCTAAGGACTTGCTTTATGAATCTGGGTGCTCCTGTATTGGGTGCATATATATTTAGGATAGTTAGCTCTTCCTGTTGAATTGATCTCTTTACCATTATGTAATGGCCTTCTTTGTCTCTTTTGATCTTTGATGGTTTAAATTCTGTTTTATCAGAGACTAGTATTGCAAGCCCCGCTTTCTTTTGTTCTCCATTTGCTTGGTAGATCTTCCTCCATCCCTTTATTTTGAGCCTATGTATGTCTCTGCATGTGAGATGGGTCTCCTGAATACAGCAAACTGATGGGTCTTGACTCTTTATCCAGTTTGCCAGTCTGTCTTTTAATTGGAGCATTTAGTCCATTTACATTTAAGGTTAATATTGTTATGTGTGAACTTGATCCTGCCATTATGATATTAACTGGTTATTTTGCTCGTTAGTTGATGCAGTTTCTTCCTAGCCTCGATGGCCTTTACATTTTGGCATGTTTTTGCAATGGCAGGTTTTGGTTGTTCCTTTCCATGTTTATTGCTTCCTTCAGGGTCTCTTGTAAGGCAGGCCTAGTGGTGACAAAATCTCTCAGCATTTGCTTATCTGTAAAGGATTTCATTTCTCCTTCACTTATGAAACTTAGTTTGACTGGATATGAAACTCTAGGTTTAAAATTATTTTCTTTAAGAATGTTGAATATTGGCCCCCACTCTCTTCTGGCTTGTAGAGTTTCTGCCAAAAGATCTGCTGTTAGTCTGATGGGCTTCCCTTTGTGGGTAACCCGACCTTTCTCTCTGGCTGCCCTTAAGATTTTTTCCTTCATTTCAACTTTGGTGAATCTGGCAATTATGTGTCTTGGAGTTGCTCTTCTCGAGGAGTATCTTTGTGGCGTTCTCTGTATTTCCTGAATTTGAATGTTGGCCTGCCCTACTAGGTTGGGGAAGTTCTCCTGGATGATATCTGAAGAGTGTTTTTCAACTTGGTTCCATTTTCCCCCTCACTTTCAGGCACCCCAATCAGACGTAGATTTGGTCTTTTTACATAATCCCATACTTCTTGCAGGCTTAGTTCATTTCTTTTTCTTCTTTTTTCTTAGGTTTCTCTTCTCACTTCATTTCATTCATTTGATCCTCAATCACTGATACTCTTTCTTCCAGTTGATCGAGTCGGTTACTGAAGCTTGTGCATTTGTCATGTATTTCTCATGTCATGGTTTTCATCTCTGTCAGTTCGTTTATGGCCTTCTCTGCATTAATTATTCTAGTTATCAATTCTTCCACTCTTTTTACAAGACTTTTAGTTTCTTTGCGCTGGGTATGTAATTCCTCCTTTAGCTCTGAGAAGTTTGAGGGACTGGAGGCTTCTTCTCTCATCTCGTCAAAGTCATTCTCCGCCCAGCTTTGATCCATTGCTGGTGATGAGCTGCGTTCCATTGCAGGGGGAGATGCACTCTTATTTTTTGAATTTCCAGCTTTTCTGCCCTGCTTTTTCCCCATCTTTGTGGTTTTATCTGCCTCTGGTCTTTGATGATGGTGACATACTAATGGGGTTTTGGTGTGGGTGTCCTTCCTGTTTGTTAGTTTTCTTTCTAACAGTCAGGACCCTCAGCTGTAGGTCTGTTGGAGATTGCTTGAGGTCCACTCTAGACCCTGTTTGCCTGGGTATCAGCAGCAGAGGCTGCAGAAGACAGAATATTGCTGAACAGCAAGTGTACCTGTCTGATTCTTGCTTTGGAAGCTTCCTCTCAGGGGTGTACTCCACCGTGTGAGGTGTGGGGTGTCGGTCTGCCCCTAGTGGGGGATGTCTCCCAGTTAGGCTACTCAGGGGTTAGGGACCCACTTGAGTAGGCAGTCTGTCCGTTCTCAGATCTCAGCCTCCCTGTTGGGAGATCCACTGCTCTCTTCAAAGCTGTCAGACAGAGTCGTTTGCGTCTGCGGAGGTTTCAGCTGCTTTTTTGTTGTTGTTGTTGTTGTTGTTGTTGCTGTTGTTGTTGTTTAGCTGTGCTCTGTCCCCAGAGGTGGAGTCTACAGAGACAGGCAGGACTCCTTGAGCTGCTGTGAGCTCCACCCAGTTCGAGCTTCCCAGCGGCTTTGTTTACCTACTTAAGCCTCAGCAATGGCAGGTGCCCCTCCCCCAGCCTCGCTGCTGCCTTGCCGGTAGATCACAGACTGCTGTGCTAGCAATGAGGGAGGCTCCATGGGCGTGGGACCCTCCCGGCCAGGTGAGGGATATAATCTCCTGGTGTGCCCGTTTGCTAAGATCCTTGGTAAAGTGTGGTATTGGGATGGGAGTTACCCGATTTTCCAGGTGTTGTGTGTCTCAGTTCCACTGGCTAGGAAAAGGGATTCCCTTCCCCCTTGCGCTTCCCAGGTGAGGCGATGCCTCGCCCTGCTTCAGCTCTCCCTGCAGGGGCGGCAGCAGCTGACCAGCACCGATTGTCCTGCACTCCCTAGTGAGATGAACCCAGTACCTCAGTTGAAAATGCAGAAATCACCTGTCTTCTGTGTCACTCCCACTGGGAGTTGGAGACTGGAGCTGTTCCTATTCGGCCGTCTTCATCAGTTCATTCACGATTGTAGTTTTAAGGCTTCCATTGCTAGCAGTCGAAAGACAGTGCAGAAGTGTGAGGCTGGGGACCAACAGAAATTTAACCAGCACAGCACCTCAATATTACATCACCAAGCATTGATTAGTCAAGGGAAACACTGTGTGATGAGTCCTGAAAATGGACATTACAGCATCAGAGTATTTACATACTCTTTAAAGAAGTTGTTCTTCTAGTCCAATCCCCCAGATGCTTGAGAAAGCTGAAGTCCAGAAAAGGGAACTGGTCTGCTCAAAGCCAAACTGAAATTATTTTTTCCATTTTATAACAGTTTTATGTAATTTAGTTGAGACACAAATGTGTTCTGACTTCCCAAGATCAGATCAACTATATTAAGAGAGAGCCAGTGCTACTATTACAATATGTTGCCTGAAATATACACTCTCATTATGGTGACAGTAGGTCTTTTAGATTTTGTTCAACAGTTGCCCACCTTCTCACCATAGTGAAATGAATGACTAGACAGCACCTTGCTTCGTAGCGTGAAGAGAGGCCCATAGTTCATTACCACCTTATGTCAGGTGGCCGCTGAGAGAAGCCTTGACAGGAGATGAGAGTAGATGTATGGACGCTGTTTGTTGCACCGGTGTGATAGGTGACAGAGGGACCTATTAGACAAGAATTGGGCAGGGGCACTCCTTTATTGCCTAAAATGCAAGACTAAATTGGTGATGCGTTTCTAGAAAGGAAGTATGAAGATATAAAAATCCATCATTCCTCCCAATTTTGTACTGGGTGAACAGTAATTGGAAGCATTCTACAAGGAACTGTCCATTGCAGAATGTTAGTTGCATACTTCAGATGAAAAGCAATGAATTGAGGATACCTCTGTTTTAGTCACAGTTCTGCAATGTGTCAGTTCTATGACTGATGGCAAGACATCTTCCTTGCCCTGTGTATTTAGTTTGTTATCAATATAATAAAGCTCTTATCTTAACTTTATTATTATATATAGATTTGTAATTATTATTCCCTTGGCCAGTTTAACATTGAGAAAATTAGCAATACTTTGTTTCTCTCTCCCCAGTATGTCAGTCACCTCCAGATGTCCTGCATGGTGAGCGTACCCAAAGGGACAAGGACATCTTTCAGCCTGGGCAGGAAGTGTTCTACATCTGTGAGCCCGGCTATGACCTCAGAGGGGCTGCGTCTCTGCGCTGTACACCCCAGGGAGACTGGAGCCCTGCAGCCCCCAGATGTGAAGGTGCCTAGACTCTTGTCTGGCTTGATATTTTTAGCTTGCGTCTTTATTCTCCACATGCCAATATTTTCTGTTCATTTTTCTTTTACTCCAGTGAAATCCTGTGATGACTCCCTGGGCCAACTTCCTAATGGTCGTGTGCTATTTCCACGTAGTCTCCAGCTTGGAGCAAAAGTGGATTTTGTTTGTGATGAAGGGTGAGTGTGAGCTTGCCTGACCTCCTGGACATTGAAAATGGGGCTGGGAATTAGTTTAAAAAGGGGAGATTTGGTTTGGCTTAAAAGAAAGACACACACACACACACACACACATTCAGAGAGATGAACTTTCCAAAGTATACATAGGAAGAAAGGAAAGAAACATATAGAACTAATAACATGAGATGTGAAGAGGAAACTGGAACATATATTAACTGGCAAGTTCAAAGGCAAGTATAACTACTGGTTATGAATATATGGGTAACACATTAAGTAGAAAATATCAGCCAGGCACGGTGGCTCATGCCTGTAATCCCAGCACCTTTGGGAGGTTGATCTGAGGCGAACAAATCACCTGAAGACAGGAGTTGGAGACCAGCCTGGCCAACATGGTGAACCTCGTCTCTACTAAAAATACAAAAGGTAACTGGGCTTGGTGGCATGTGCCTGTAATCCCAGCTACTGAGGCACGAGAATCACTTGAACCTGGGAGGCGGAGTTTGCAGTGAGCCGAGATGGCACCATTGCAATCCAGTGTGGACAACAAGAGTGAAACTCCGTCTCAAGAAAAATAAATCATGTTTTACAAGCAAAAAAGAACATGAGTAATTTAGAGAGTCCCAGAAAAAAACTGCAAGTAACAAAAAGCTTATTCTTAATAACTGGGATCATTTAAGAATCATTTCAGTAAATTCTTTAAACCATCTATAGTGAAATTTGTAATAGGAATGAAAATGTAAAAATCAACATTTTAAAAAAAATTCAGTCACATATAATCTGGCTATTCATGGGCTCTGGGCTCTGAGCTGGGGTCCTGATGGCTGCTGCTATTTCCGGCAAGGTCATTACCTTGTTTATGTCCATCTAGTGCTCTTCACAGATGCACAGGGTGCACATCTCTACACGGAAGCTGACCAGCATGGGCAACAAAGCACCTGATCCCAAAATGTTCCACAGAATCTTGGCAGCCTCCAAATGCCAGCACCCAGTAAGAGTTAGAAGGGCATCAGGGCCCAACAGAAACTGAGAATTTTCAACGATTGCATACAGAAATCCAGTCCTCTCTTCTTTCCTTTTTCCCCTAGAATATTCACACTTACTCTTCAGCAGCCCAAACTGCCCTTGTGAGCCTTCTTCACGCCATCACAGATGTAGAGATGAAAGGACACTCTCTGTTCTCTCACCAACTATTTCCCACTTTTCCAAACTGGGAGCTGTTTTACAAACTGGGAGCTGTTTTACTTGCTGTTCCAGCATCAGAGTTAGGAAGGCATTGCATTAGAAGACTGAGTTTCTAGTAATGACAATGAGTGTTTATCAGGTTATCATGGAGTAATCAGTGAAACTCCAAGCCTGGGTCCTGGGTCAAGGAGATGGTTCCCATGTCATGACCACCTTTTTCAATTCAAGCAGGACTGTCATGTGACCAAGTTACTGCATTTTGCCATTCCATATTGCTCCCTTCTGGAGACTGTCAGCTTCCCAATAACGTAGCCTGTGCAACTCTGCCACCTGCTGGCCTCAGGTCCTCAAAATCCTGAGATTTGGGGCTGGGCCTTAGATTGTGAACCAAGAGTCCTCTTGGCTGAAGCAGCTCACTATTCACTCCTATTTTCTCCTTTAGATTTCAATTAAAAGGCAGCTCTGCTAGTTACTGTGTCTTGGCTGGAATGGAAAGCCTTTGGAATAGCAGTGTTCCAGTGTGTGAACGTGAGTAATAGGAGTAACATTTCAGGCCAGTCTCTCCCCTTCATCTGTTCAGTATTTGACCCATGACCTCCCCTAATGTGGTTCTTCAATTTTCTAGTCCGAATTATTGATTTGAAAATTGCTTATTTTAATACTGTTTGGTTGTGAATCAATGTGTACATCACCTGTCTTTGGAATCATCTGATCTGTCTCTGTCCTTCTATATTCTGTGTTCTACCGCAATAAAGCCTACGGTAGTGTGCTTCTAGGAGTTTCAGGAGAGATCAGATAATGTGAAGCTTTAACAATTTACTTTGTTTCTCTCTTTCTTTCTTTTTTCTCTTCCTTTCTTCCTCCCTTCTTTCTTTTTCATTTTGTACTTCCATCAGGTGCAGTCAGTCTACAATTTTTGTATGTATTTGATAATACACAAATATTAAACATGCCTTTATTTAATAATATTTATTGATCACGTACTTTGTGCCTGATGTTCATCTAGCCACTGGAGTTTTATCAATGAACAAGACGAATGAATTCCCTGTCCCCATGTTGTTTCTCCTCAGGTGGGGAGAGGGACAAGAAAAAAAATAAATTCAATGCTATGAAGATAATAGAGCAAAGCACTGAGGAATGAGGGAAAAGTGGGATGCAACATTAGACAGGGCGAGCAGTTGGAGACTCCTTAATTTCTCAAAACATGTACCTAAGTCATTTATGCTGAGAGATTCATAAATAATAAGTGGATTTTTGAAAAAAAGAGCCCCATATGTTCAATAATCGGTAGACTACTGATTTCTCCTAGTCTAACTATTTGTAATTTCCCTAATGGAAGATAGAACTTTGCTTCATTTCTTGA